>NW_015555810.1:762707-780462 GCF_001515605.1 Sinocyclocheilus anshuiensis
AATTGAGACTTTTGGACTTATTTTTTCACTGAAATAAATGTTTTTGTAATTACACAGAGAGTAAAGTACCGAAAAAGTACCGTTGGGTACCGACACCGAAATTCAAGTACCGATACCGGTACCGTACCGGTTAAAATGTGAACGGTACCCAACCCTACTCTCAGCTGCCATTAGTTACCCAACCATTACCGGCACAACACAATTAGGCTCTGCCCGGAAAAACTAATTTAAGTAATCAAATTTCAGATTAAGAAAAGCAGAGACTTGACCATGTGCTGTCTGAAAAGTGATATGGACTCGCACCTTTCAGTAGAGCCTGTAGAATGGCAACGTCAACATCGTAGTTTTTATCCTCGTCGATATGAAACACAGTGAGCAAATGAGGCATTCGGATGATGTCCTGAATCTAAAGAAAGACAAAAATATACATAAAAACAAATATTCACTGCTTAAGATACATCTTATTCAACTCTTCTGAGATCGCTTATATTTCACATACTATATACTTATATTTTGTGTGTGTGTGTGTATGTGTATATATATATATATATATATTCTGCTATCATTAATTCTGCTTTCATTAAATTATATTTTATATTATATATTCATTAAACATTTGGCTCATTGGTTCATGAATCAGACTACAATGTACACTTCCATTCAAAAGTTTGGGGTCAGTAAATTAGATTTTTTTTTTTCTTAAATTAATACTTCTATTTAACAAGGACGCATTAATTTGATCAAAAGTGACAGTAAAGTCATTTATAATGTTGATAAAGATTTCTATTTCAAATAAATGCTGTTCTTTTGAACTTTCTGTTCATCAAAGACTCTTGAAATAAATGTATCACGGTTTCCACAAAAATTGTTTTCAATATTGATAATAATCAGAAATCAGTGTATTAGAATGATTTCTGAAGATCATGTGACACTGAAGACTGGAGTAATGATGCTGAAAATTCAGCTTTGATCACAGAAATAAATTACATTTCACTATATTTTCACATAGTAAACAGTTATTTTAAATTGTAATACTATTTCACAATTTTCACTGTATTTTTAATCAAATAAATGCAGCCTTGGTGAGCAGAAGAGGCTTTTTTCAAAAACATTTTTTAAAAAGTACCATCCATCAAAAGAGTCTTTTTGTGTACTGTAACTTATTAAATGTATGTTTTTGTCCGTTACCTTCTTGGTCCACTCAATGACCTGCACCTCAGTAAAGCTTTTGTACTCTTGTACAAAAAACCTCTTCATGAGCTGGTTGATAAGGACCAGAGTGACCTTTGACACGGGCAGAGCCGCCACCTGAGCGATGACGTCCGCCAGGCGTCCAGAGCCCTCCAGCACCACACACGGCGTGTGGTTCAGCATCGCATTATAGATGGTCTGTGAATAACCATGTGAATTAGGCTTAATGAAAGAACGTTTCACTGTGATCTATGAAACGGATGACTTTAAAATCTCACGTTTAGCGTTCCTGGACCGCCATCCAAGACCACACAGACCACCGGTATCGTCACTCCACTCTCTGGTGCAAAGATAAACACAAAACACACTTCACAAATAATAAGCGACCAATGAACAATGTTAAAGAGCCATGAAATCCAAATTCTGTGGCTTTTAGCTGTAGTTTTGAGGACATCTGTATGCTAGTTTACTGTAAGTTTTTGTTGCACTATGCAGATTTGTGCTCAAATTAAAGGCTAATTTAAAAAAAAAACAGTATGATCTGTTTGATATGTCCTGATTAAAGTTCCTGTATCAACAGGAAATACATCCACACAGGACAGAAACCTGCTTTTTTCAAACATTTCATGTGGCCTTTACAATTGTCAAAAATGAATCACGCAAGCAAACGTCTGTCTCCCTTTGTGTTTATGAAAGCTGTTGTCGGTCTGAAAGGTCAGGCAAAGGTCGTCTGCTGACCTCTGATTTTGTCTGTCTGTTTACTATTCATCTCTAATGTGATACGGAGTAACTAACTAAAGTTACGTGACAGCATTATAGTAGAGCTAGAAAGTCTGATTCATTTTAGTGAACCGTTGATTCCAATGAATTGGTTCAAAAAAAGAGTCTTTTTTGTATTGAAATCCATCAGAGGCGGCAAGAGAGGCCTATAAATAAACATGCCAATTAAAAGTGATAAAATTACCTCATGCATTAATTGTATTCAGTTTCAATAATGATGCTGAAAATTCAGCTTTGATCACAGAAATAAATTACATTTCACTATATTTTCACATAGTAAACAGTTATTTTAAATTGTAATACTATTTCACAATTTTCACTGTATTTTTAATCAAATAAATGCAGCCTTGGTGAGCAGAAGAGGCTTTTTTCAAAAACATTTTTTAAAAAGTACCATCCATCAAAAGAGTCTTTTTGTGTACTGTAACTTATTAAATGTATGTTTTTGTCCGTTACCTTCTTGGTCCACTCAATGACCTGCACCTCAGTAAAGCTTTTGTACTCTTGTACAAAAAACCTCTTCATGAGCTGGTTGATAAGGACCAGAGTGACCTTTGACACGGGCAGAGCCGCCACCTGAGCGATGACGTCCGCCAGGCGTCCAGAGCCCTCCAGCACCACACACGGCGTGTGGTTCAGCATCGCATTATAGATGGTCTGTGAATAACCATGTGAATTAGGCTTAATGAAAGAACGTTTCACTGTGATCTATGAAACGGATGACTTTAAAATCTCACGTTTAGCGTTCCTGGACCGCCATCCAAGACCACACAGACCACCGGTATCGTCACTCCACTCTCTGGTGCAAAGATAAACACAAAACACACTTCACAAATAATAAGCGACCAATGAACAATGTTAAAGAGCCATGAAATCCAAATTCTGTGGCTTTTAGCTGTAGTTTTGAGGACATCTGTATGCTAGTTTACTGTAAGTTTTTGTTGCACTATGCAGATTTGTGCTCAAATTAAAGGCTAATTTAAAAAAAAAACAGTATGATCTGTTTGATATGTCCTGATTAAAGTTCCTGTATCAACAGGAAATACATCCACACAGGACAGAAACCTGCTTTTTTCAAACATTTCATGTGGCCTTTACAATTGTCAAAAATGAATCACGCAAGCAAACGTCTGTCTCCCTTTGTGTTTATGAAAGCTGTTGTCGGTCTGAAAGGTCAGGCAAAGGTCGTCTGCTGACCTCTGATTTTGTCTGTCTGTTTACTATTCATCTCTAATGTGATACGGAGTAACTAACTAAAGTTACGTGACAGCATTATAGTAGAGCTAGAAAGTCTGATTCATTTTAGTGAACCGTTGATTCCAATGAATTGGTTCAAAAAAAGAGTCTTTTTTGTATTGAAATCCATCAGAGGCGGCAAGAGAGGCCTATAAATAAACATGCCAATTAAAAGTGATAAAATTACCTCATGCATTAATTGTATTCAGTTTCAATAATTTCTTACTGTTGTGCAGATACATATAATGCATACAATTTTTGCTATTATCAAGCCTTTCTATGATCATATGTGTATGGTTGCCTGTATTTCTACAAAACACATTACAGTTCAAAAGTTTGGGGTCAGTAAGATTTTTCTGTTTGAAAGAAATTAATACTTTTAATTAGCAGGGACGTATTAAATAATGAAAAGTGACAGTAAAGACATTTATAATGCAACAAAAGATTTCTGTTTCAAATAAACGCTGTTCTTTTGAACTCTCTGTTCATCTGTGAATCCTGAAAAATAAGATTTTCACGGTTTCCACAAAAATATGAAGCATCACAACTGTTTTCAACAATGATAATAATCAGCAATGTTTCTCGAGCAGCAAATCAGCATATTAGAATGATTTCTGAAGATCATGTGACACTGAAGACTGGAGTAATGATGCTGAAAATACAGCTTTGATCACAGAAATAAATTACATTTTACTATATATTCAAATAGAAAACAGTTATTTTAAATTGTAATAATATTTCACAATATTACAGTTTTTACTTTATTTTTAACCAAATAAATGCAGCCTTGGTGAGCAGAAGACATTAAAAACATTAAAAAAACATCTCGCCAACCCTAAACTGCTAAACTTTTTACTGTACTGTACTTTTTACACAAAGTTTGACCTACCTGTATATTCCCTGGCTGAAATTTTGCCATATAATTACTGCTCTGATTGCAAAAACAATTTCTGTTAAATTAGGAGTAATCTGCATTTAGTGAAGCTTCCTCAACACTGCACCTCTATTTCCCAGCGATTGCTGAGAGATGAGTTTCTCCAGACGGGCCCGCAGCTCAATCTCAACTCCATAATGTCCGTGAGTGCCATCATCCACCAGCAAGAAGTGAGTGTGATTGATATCGAGACAGGAGAGATGGCCCTGACCCTGCTCGTCCAGAGAGTAGTATGCAGGGAAACAACCCTAAAATAGACAAGACAAGAACCCGGAAAACGCTGTTGTTATAAAATCAATAATAGGATCAATTTCAGCCTGCAGTTATCAACATAATAGCTACTGTAAAAAACATTAAGTAGGTCTGGTTTAACATGCAGTACCATCTTTATAATATATTTGCAATGCTACAGATGGGGATTTTAAATTAAACAACATTGTACTGTAATTTGCATTGTTTGTGATTTTAATGCACTTCTTATTAAGTTTCCCAAAGCTTGTGGCATTAGATTTGTTTTGTGAGCATGATCACTTTAAAAATAATATATTGATTAATATTATTGATCTTCAATAGATTTAAACGCAAGTAAAAATGGCATTAGAATTAGTGAATTTGATTTCGGATTTGATTTAAAACTTGTGCATCATCACGCAAAAACAAAAATGCTCTCATTGACCAGGAAATCCCAAACTGGGGTTTGTGAGTTGATAAAAAGCTAATAATTAATTAAATCATAAAAATGTAAATAAATAATTTTAAAATAAAAGCACAATTTCTAAAAAATATTAAATATTTTATTTGTTTACCTGCCTGTCATGTGACCATTAACCCCAAACTGATTAATGTCAAAAATAGTATTAGATTTGGTGAATTTGACTGATTTCTGTTAATAATTTCAAGCCTGTTCACTGCAATGAATCTATTCAAAACACAGTGCATCATCACTCAAAATCTAAGATTTGTGAGGAAACCGCAAAGGGTCGGTGAGTTGATGAAAAGCTAATAATTAAATCACCAAAAAATGTAAAATTAAAACAATTTTAAAATAAAAGCAATCATAATAAAACAGTTTCTAAAAGAGGTGAAATATTTAGTTTTTCTGCCATGTAACCAACATCAGCAAACTGCGAACATGCAAATGTGCTTTTAAATTATTGAAAAATGAACATCAAGTAAATATTTTAGCTCGAAGGGTTCAGCCGACAAAAAGTTTGAGAATCTCTGAAGTATAAAAATGTATAATTACATTTATGCATTTGGCAGATGCTTTTATCCAGAGCGACTTACATTGCATTCAAGGTAAACACATTGTTACTTCATGCATTCCATGGGAATCAAACCCATAAACTTGGCGTTGTTATCGGCATGCTCTATTTTTTGAGCTACAGCAATAGCTTAAATGATCTGGGGTTGTTCATACTGTATGTGGCGTGTAGTTCAGGTGAGGGAATCATCTGACCTCAGGATGGATGAGTGCGTTTCGGTTGTGAATGACTCCCCAGGGTGCCACACCGATGACGACGATCTGTCCCTCCATCAAACCGCTACTGAGTGTGTAATCTCGCACGGCCATGCCCACATGCTTCATCACACCGGCGTGTGTCCCTCCTGTCAGGATCCACGCACCTGCCACACGGAAAGCAGAGTAACTAGAGAAGTGCAGTTCTACTAGATAAGTCTAACCTGTGTAATGCACCTGAAAAAGCATGTCAACACAAACCATCAAAAACTTGATTCTGCAGTTTGTGACGGCTGCACACACATGCTCTAATTCTCTCATTTTCAGTCAGTGTCATTGAGAGCTATAGACAAACCTGGCAAGCTACCTACATATTTAGCATTTAAGGCATCACAGACAAGCTTTTATGTGCAATCATTTTTTGGTGATACTGTTTAATGGCAGCATGTGTGTGTTTTTATGGTATATACTTGCGTGAAAATAAATGCAAAATCACTTTTCCTATGCGATAATAAATTGAATCGAACTGAACATGCTTCTAACCAGGGCTGTTATTGTTAACTAAAACTAAAACCATAAAAATGTTATTACTTGAAATAAAATAGACATTAACTGAAATAAAACAAGTATTACATTTTATTTTATATTTTATTTTATTTCAGTGAGTGGCCAAGGCAACATTCCTTATTTTTGTTTAGATTAATTGGAAGTTTTAAATGGCATAAATTAAATAAACTAAAACTGAAATTTCATGAAAACCGTATTAAAAAAATAATAAAATAAAACGAATAAAATGACTTAAACACACACCAAAATTACAAAAACTTTAACTCAAATTAAAAAGAAAACAGATGGGTAACAAATATCTGACCAATCAGGAAAATTAATCAGATCTAATCAGAACATTTATTTGATCAAAAACACAGTAAAACGGTAATATTGTGAAATATCATTACAATTTAAAATGCTATGTTTTCTATGTGAATATATTTTAAAATGTAATTTATTTCTGTGATCAAAGCTGAATTTTCAGCATCATGACTCCAGTCTTCAGTGTCACATGATCTTCAGAAATCATTCTAATATGCTGATTTATGCTGCTTTAGACCTTTATATCTAGAGCTATGTGGTAATTGAGTTTACATTGGGCACTTATGCAGGCTGCTGTACCTGTGGTCTGGGCGACTTTGATGAGGCCTCGACGGAACTTGTCCTTCAGGTGAGTCTTTATGTAGAAGTTTTTGGCTCCGCCAGTCACTGATATCAGCAGGTTCGGCGAACGCAGTTTCCAGTGTTCTGTCATCAGCTGGTACAGACTCTCACAGGACGTGTCCGACGACACCCGAACATACTAATCACACACGACAGAAGAAAATAATAATTCTAGATCCTCTGCAGTGAATGGGTGCCGTCAGAATGAGAGTCCAAACAGCTGATAAAAACATCACAATAATCCACAAGTAACCCACACCACTCCAGTCCATCAGTTAACATCTGGAGAAGACAAAAGCTGAAACAAATCCATCATTAAGACATTTTTAACTTCAAACCGTCATTTCAATATGTGTCTATAATCCATAATAACGCTCAATCAGGAGAGAAATCTGCACAGATCAAGCACCGTTTAAATAGTCCAAAACAGCTCTAAACAAATATGTGGCTGGATTTTGATGCGAGAGACAACAGAAGATGCACTTTTTCACTGGAGGAAGCATTATTATGAATTATGAACTCATATTGTAGCTGGAAGTCACATTTCCTAGTGTTAAAACGTCTTAATGATGGATTTGTTTCTTTTACAAACATGCAGCTTTTGTCTTCTCCAGATGTTAACTGATGGACTGGAGTGGTGTGGATTACTTGTGGATTATTGTGATGTTTTTATCAGCTGTTTGGACTCTCATTCTGACGGCACCCATTCACTCCAATGGTGAGCAAGTGATGCAATGCTACATTTCTCCAAATCTGATGAAGAAACAAACTCATCCTAATCTTGGATGGCCTGAGGGTGAGTAAATCATCAGCACATTTTCATTTTGGGGTGAAATAATATACTTCAAACATCTATAACACACAGGAGGTCTGCTTGAATCAAATTTGACCTTTCCGGTTTTCTGTCCAAGTCCCCCAAAGCTGATATCTCCAAAGGCATCGGTGGGCACCTCTCTGACGTGTCTGTGTCTGTCCCACTGCTCCCCCATATAGTCCTCCGGTTTGATGGCCTCATCGCAGTGCTGGATCTTTGGGTGACCACACTTACAAATCCCCTCCCTGCCAACAGTAATCCATGTTATCCACACATGAGTTACAGCCCAACAACACGCGCAGCACACATATTGTCCGAATGTTGCTGAACTACACACAGAAGCCAACAGGAGTGTATACACGTGATCTTTAGTTTACCGCTTGTCAACGGGACCATTTCTGTGTGTCATATTGATGTAAAGTGAAGTTGCATACACTGAAAACATCTGGTGTTGGATTAAATTTGAAACGATTTTCACTGAGAAATTGCTAGTAAATTTCACAAATAATTACAAAGGAATGAAAGTAACACATTGAATTAAACATAAAAAGACAAATATTATTTTCTTGTAAAACGTACTTCAATAATCGTTCTATTTACAGTATTTACAGTGCATGATTGACACCTTTAATTAAAACTTCATATTTTAAACACACAGAATAACTTTTAAAAGAATAGTTCAGCTAAATATATTCAATGCAAAAGTCAGGATAATTTTATGCATAATTTTGGAGCTCAACAATAAAAATCCCCCTCCAATTTCACTGCATGGGAAAACAGCAGCTCAGATATTCTGCAAAACATCTTTTAGGTCAAAAAGTCATACAGGTTTGGATGAGTAAATTGTTATTATTATAAATTAAAAAAAAAAAAAACTTGCAAAAGTTTCTGTAAAAACAAAACTAAATTAAACCCTGTAAAACCTGACATATGAAATAACAGTCAGAAAAATCTTAAAAATTAAAAATGAAGAGTTTAGACAAAATATTAAAATTCATATATTTGAATTTTGTAGTTTAGACAAAATATTATTAAATATAATATTATATAATATTATATATTATATATATATATATATAATATTATGTTGTATTATATTTGATACACCAGGGTTTATGACTCATATAATATGATATAGTGAGAACATGGATCTCAAACTCGAGGATGAATTTTTTTTTTATTCCAAACTGAGCAAAAATATGTAATGCAGATGCTGATATTTATATGGACAAAAAGGGATGAAATTCTGATGCTTGTAATGTCATCGAGATCTTTATAACAGTACAGCAGATACTTACATAAAATTATATAAATATCAGTCGTCACTCTATATCTCCAATAGTATTAGTAAGATGAGATTTAAATACTTAGTTTGATGAGCAAAACATATAATGCAATGCAATACAATGATGATTGAAAGACAAACAAATAAACGTTCCTCAAAAGCCTGATGATCATATTTTTATATTATATATCAAATAATATAAAATTATATATATTAATCATGATTTTTCTCAAAAATAATCAAGCAAACCTAAGTTGCTTGAGTCCAGTAAGTGTTCATCTTGAAATACTAATAAAAGTTATTCTTAAGTTTACTTGATAAAAAACAATAAAGATTTGACAGCAAAAAGACACATGAAGCACAAGCTGAAAGTGGACATTTGTACAATAATGCAATGCAATACAATGATGACTGAGAGATGAATAAATAAATGTTCCTCAAAAGCCTTATGATCGTATCTGAGACTCACAGTATTTTTCTAAAACACGATGGATAATCAAGTAAAAAATTACTTCAGTCCAGTAAGTGTTCATCTGGAAATATAACTGTTATTCTTATGTTTACTTGATAAAAATCAGTGAAGACACACGTGATGCACGAGCTGAAGCTGGACGTTTGTACAATTACACTAAAAGGCTTTTACTTGCTAAAAAAGTCTAAACTATCAATCAGACGACAGAAGGCATGGAGCAGATTGTGAAGTTTTTCAGCAAACTTTGATCATATCAAATATGATACAGCAGGCTTTATAGGGTTAATTCCCCAGTATGAAAGATCATCTAAACATGCTCCTCATACCTGCCATCCTCCACATAGAAGCAGCACTCTTTCTTCTTGATGTTTTCTTTAATCCAGGAGGCGAGCGAGCAGCGCTGGAAGGAGGGAGACAGAGACAGATATCGACTTTTAACGGCGCTCACAGCGAGCATTTGCACCAGGGTCGGCTCCTCCGCTGCCTCATCCATGCTCGTGTCAGACACAGTCAGCGTGAATGAGAAGCGCAGATGCACGGGACGGGGAGAGAGGGAGGGCATGGGCACGGACAGGATGGGCTACAATGCATTTGCTGCTGCGCTGAAAAACTGCACTGCTGCAGTGGTGATGTCAGACACAGAGACGGAAGCATTGCAGGAATCTGGAGCAGAGACTGCAAGCCTCATTTACAGAGATCAGATCATGAGTTGTGCTGTGAAAACAACTTCACTGAGTATCACTGATACTACTATAGTTTGTATTAATATTTATTCATATTTAATATTTTCTGTTTTCATTTTATTTTTAGTTAAAGTTGACTGTTTTTGTCATTTTTATTTGTGTGCTTTTTTTTTGTCTATATAGTTTTTGTTTTAGTTTTACTTATTTTAGTTAGGGTTGCAAAAAGGTGGAACATTTCCAGTAAATTTCGGACATATTCCAGAAATTTTGGAAACTTTCCAGGATTTTTTTGAATATTCCAGGAATTTTTGGAAAGTTTACAGAAATTTACCGGAAATTTTCCACCCCTTTGCAACGCTAATTTTAGTACATCAATTTAAACTAAATGAAAATGAAAAATATTCCCTTGGCGACTAGCTAAAATAAAAGAAGATTACGTTTTTTTATTTCAGTTCAAATTTATTTTCAAAGTTTATTATGTTTTAAGTTTATTCATATTACAAGCAGGGATATTATCGTTAACTAAAACTAAAATTAAACCATTAAAAAAATGTCATACTTGAAATAAAATAAATGTTAACTGAAATAAAATATAACAATCTAATTTTATTTCAGCTAGTTGCTAAGTCATCACTTATTTAAAAACTAAATAAAAATGAATAAGAACTGCAGAAATATTTTTACAAAAAATAAAAATAAAAATGACAGAAAAACACAACAAATTAAAAAAAACGTACATTTAAAAGAAAACAGAAAATTTAAATAAAAATATCATCTAATTCAAAATAATGATAAAACTATAATAGTATATCAATGATACTAAAATTACACTGATTTCAGGTAACCATGGTTAAAAAAAACATTATTTTAAATACAGTATCTAAAATTATAAAATCATAATATTTTTGCTTGCTGGATAAACATGTCAACACAAAAAAATGACACTGACATAAACTCATGCAAGAAACACTATACTGTATATAATGAAGGCAGTCTTGAAATTAAACATAAAGCTGTGTTCTTAAGATGAGAGTGTTTTACAAAAATGTAAGGTCGGGGCAGGTTGTCACACGTTTTATATGTTGTAATTTTATACATGTGATTAATCATAATTTCTGTTGGCCAAAATGGCTTGATATTTTTGTATCGCATGTTAACTTTTTTGCTGTTTCACAGATTGTTTTAATTTTGCAAGTTCCCATTGTAACTTAAATATATTTTCATACACACACACAAATGTATGCAAACATATATTTAATATTTAATTATATTTAATAAAAATATGTAAAAAGAAACACACACACACACACACACACACACACACACACACATCTCACCTTTTCAAATTTTAAGAATAAAGTTGTCAGATTTCCTAATTGGATGTTGCTGATATCCTTTGGGTGGACTTTCTCTTCTCGTGTGCACAGCATTTCTGCTAACAAAAGTAATTATTTATTTATTTATTTAGCATAAAAAGTACATTTGATGAATATGAGTTTTTTCAAACAAAACAGCTACTTTAACACATACTAAGAAATAAACTCTTTTAAAGATTTTTAACATAATATATAAAACAATATTGATAAAACAGATATATTACAATTACAATTGACTTGAGCTGCTTGCATGTTTCAGATACTTTTACCTTAAAGGAGTTTTTCACTTCTCTCCTTGGACTGTGATTGGTAATGGTCTCTTATTACACAGCTTCATATAATCAATATTATATGTTCTGACTGAGTTTGACACTGAAGAAAACTGAAGAGAAATAACAAAACTCCATGCTGAAAGCTTGACAGTTTGCCGTTTGCTTTTTTCCGCAGATGTACACTAGTCACCAAAACAAGTTGCCACAGTAATGGTCACCAAGTGCAACTCTAAGTGGGAGAAATGCAATTCTTTACATGGACGATCAGATTACATTATCATTGAGAAAAGCATGACTGGTTTAATGGGCTGACACGCTTTCTCTGTGTGGTATTCTTTCCAGCTGAATTATAGCGTTAGTATAAGCTGTAGGGCCTATTTTTATGGTGCTTTTGTCCTTTTTTAAGCTTCAAAACTTCAGTCTGCCTTAATGCATGGAGAAAAAAAACGTTATACTCGCAAAAACTGTTATTATATTCAACATACACAATGCACTGCAGGCATTTAGTAAATAAAACCCATATTTTATCCCATACCTATTATTCTTCCTCACCTCTGAAGCCATTTTACTAATTTCTTACTGATTCATTGTAGTAAAATAAAATCTAAAAATCTTATTTTAAGGCATCACTAATCAATTTAAAACTAAATTAAATAAGAATTATAGGCATATTTAAAAAAAAATAAAAATGACAAAAACACAACAAAATTACTAAAACTTTAAAATGAAAATATAAAAATAAAAATGTATTAAAAATATTGACAAAAACTATAATCTAGGGGTTATCAATATCAATGACACTAAAACAACAATGATTTCAAGTAACCACAGTAAAAAAAAAAAAAACGCCGTAAAGGCGTGTTCAACAGTTAGCGGAAGCTAGAGATTACTGTTTATAAAACTTTAAATATGGATTTTTTTTCTTACAAAAATGCATCGATTCGCTACAGGAGGCCTATATTCACCCCTGGAGCCAAAAACACCCATTCACTGCCATTATAAAGCTTGGAAGAGCCAGGACATTTTTTAATATAACTCCAATTGGATTCGTCTGAAAGAAGAAAGTCATATACACCTAAGATGGCTTGAGGGTGAACAAATCATGGGGTAATTTTCATTATTGGGTGAACTTAGGCTTGGGCGATAAAACGGTATCGATATTTATCGACGGTACACCTTCTTCTATAACGATATAAAAAATGTTCGATATAGTGCACGATATAGGCACGTGCTATGAGTGACGCAGACAGCACACACAAACACTAACACATGCTGAAATGAGTGCTGTGCCGAAACCGAAACCAAGCCATTCACACAGAACGCATATTCAGCGCATTTTTTTAGACAGACAAATATGACTGCTGCACTCGCGTCTCACACAAGAGATGTAGCCATAAAAAGTTAAAACAGTTTAAACTTTTAGAAAACACATTGCGAATTTGTGGAGGTTTATTCCTTTTCACTGCATCTCATATGTTTTTAAATGCAATCTGCGTGATGGGCGATCGATTCGGCCCTTTGTATTAAGCAATGCATAAATACATGATACTGTTTTGTTCATAATTGTTTATGCAATTTACTAAATTATATTCGATTTATATGAGTTAATTTAGACGTAATGCAAGTTTTTTTTATAGACAGTTATTTCCTTGCGTTGACATTATGTGCTGCATTATTTTGCTCATTGCGCCCTCCTGTGGCCTTGGGAGACAAGACAAAAGTTTCCTTAAAACCTATTTAATCTGCATATAAAAAATTAGAAATTAGATATTTGTTTAATTTTTATTGTGTGTTTGACTGTTAAAACAAAAAAATATTTGTTGTTTGTCTCAATAAAATGGGTTAGTTTAAAAAAACAGTGGATAATTATCGATACCGAACGATATGAAACATTATATCGTTGATGAATTTTTTAGCTATATCGCCCAGCCCTAAGTGAACTATCCCTTTAAGAGAAATGCCACAAAATTTTGCAGAGCAATCAAACCCTCAACTTGTCTGGCTTGTGAGGGTGATAAACACCATCTCCATCAGATATTAAAGGAGCTATCTCTGCATCTCCCTTGCTGAACATTTCTTCCATAAAGGCCTTATCCTTATCATAACACTGTTGGTTTGACTTCAGCTTCTTAGGAAGTGAAGGAGGACTGCTGCTCTTGAAAGGAAGGGACAATAGAAAACGTCCATCTTTTTATTTTTGATGTTATTATCACTAAGAAGGCGTATAAAGCAGACATCGTCCTGGGACACATATTTGTCCCCGTAACCCTTCTCATTAAAATCTGACTCTAATAGCTTTAAAACATAATTTGCTGATGGAACTGACATCTCTTTCACTGAGACTCGATGAACGAAACTTTGACTTCCTTGTCTATCCAGGTGGGGATCACAAACAGCCCAGCTCTGTTTTCTCTGCAAAAGGCTCATTTTCATTGCTGATAATGACCTCTAAGGGATCCAAAGCTGACGGACAATTATATCCAATCTACATATCACAGCTCTGGAGTGGTGGCAACTCATTGGCTATGTGCTTAAGGTGAGGCCTCTGTAATGCAGTTTTTCTGGTTGGAATATGAGCTTTGTCCACAGGAATAACATGTATTGGCTTGCTGTACTTGGATACATTTTCCACCTTGGAGTCCTCAAACTCGCAGGCTATTAACCTTATTACTTTAAGTGACTGTATCTGTGGTCTCAGCTTCACTGCTTGCTCATCAAGAAAAATCTTTCAAAATAAAAGTTGCGTCACTCTGTGATTGTGTATCAAGTAAAGCATAGGTAAGAATCTCATTTTGTGGCTCCTCCACTGCTGAAATAAAGACAGGAACTATACTAGAGGTAGCAGAGGCACGTTGTGCTACTGCATGAGACATAACCTTTTGAACTTCTTGATTTGTGTGCACTTCTGTAGGAGTAAAATCTATTCTTGATACCTTCACAGGTCCTTTGTCTTTATCTTTGTGCAAGTTGGATGGCGCAGACCACATGTGCCACAAAAATGCTGTCTTTTTGTAGTCTTTGCAAATATCTTCTTTGAAATCCAAAACAATATGAAAATATGCCCCTTTTTTGTCATCCATGGGCTTTTCTGCAAAGATAGGACATTTAGCGATAGCTATGTGCTTCACTCTTACAAACAGAACACGGTGATGTTATCTTGAACTCTAGCCTTGTTGAATCTTTAACTTGAGACTTTATGTTGAAAGCTTTGGCTCTTTTGGGAAATCTCTCATCTGAAACCCTTATAGAACTCGTTAGAAGAGGAGAAGTGAAAGGATTGCAAGTTATCTTAGATTCCTTCTGCAAGAACTCTGCAAATCACTCAAAGCTTGGATAGTCACCAGTCATGTCCAACTCTTCAACCACAACTTTGTTCCATTCGCATACAATCCACAAATTTCTTAAGTAGTTTATAGTTTTCCTCAGTCGTTCAAAATAGCCAAACATTTGACATGTGGAATAGCCTCAACACAGCCTTGTAAGAAATCAGTGAACCCACACAAGGAAAGTGAATCATTTTCTCCCACCTTAGGCCATCTCATAAGTTTTTCTCGAAAGGCTCGCTGAACAATAAATTAATTTCCATACCTGTCCTTCAGAGTTCCTATAAAAGAAGCTTTGCGAGCTTCTCCAGTTTTCAAGTTAAACATCTTCTCACTCGCTGGAATTGATTCACGATCAATAAGTGCTGTGAAAGACATTTTCCAATCTTCATCTTCAAGATTGTTCTCACACTACAATTGTAGGCCTTCACTCGAGCTGCGGCTACCTTAAAGGAACACTCCACTATTTTTGAAAATAGACTTATTTTCCAACTCCCCTAGAGTTAAACAGTTGAGTTTTACCGTTTTCGAATCCATTCAACCGATCTCAGGGTCTGGCAGTAGCACTTTTAGCTTAGCTTAGCATAGATCATTGAATCTGATTAGACCGTTAGCATCTCGCTCAAAAATGACCAAAGAGTTTCTATATTTTTCCTATTTAAAACTTGACTCTTCTGTAGTTACATCGTGTACTAAGACCGACGGAAAATGAAAAGTTGTGATTTTCTAGGCCGATATGGCTAGGAACTATACTCTCATTCTGGCGTAATAATCAAGGAACTTTGCTGCCGTACCATGGAAACTCTTTGGTCATTTTTGAGCGAGATGCTAACGGTCTAATCAGATTCAATGATCTATGCTAAGCTAAGCTAAAAGTGCTACTGCCAGACCCGGAGATCGGTTGAATGGATTCGAAAACGGTAAAACTCAACTGTTTAACTCTAGGGGAGTTGGAATATAAGCCTATTTTCAAAAATAGTGGAGTGTTCCTTTAACTTCTGTATCTGCAGCTTTGTCCTTTCTTCCTCTAGTCTTAGGCGCATCTCTATTTCTTTCTGTTTTATCTCTGCTGGCATTCTTGCTTCATTCAGCTTCCAGTCATTCTCCATCTTAAGTAATCGGGCTTGCTGATTGTGAATTTCTTGTATAACCTTCGCTCGCTCAACTTTGGCTGCGAGTTCTGTTTCTGCGTCGACTCGCTTACTGGAAGCTTTGGAGGAGGTCTTTGATGTGTTGATAGGCTTTCTGAAGTCTGCGATGATTCTGTGATGATAGTCTCTGCATTGGTGCAGCCAACTCATCTTTATTTAATAGCTATCTGCCTTACTCTCTCTTTCACGACTTCTCTCTTATGGACAGAGGTGTAACGTACCTGAAAACCAAACTTGAGTAAAAATACAGGTATATATACAGGTATATAAAATAAATAAACATGAGGATGAATAGGCTAAATGATGACAATTTTCATTTTTGGTTGAACTATCCCTTTAAGAGCGCTTGAAACTCACCTCACAAACCTCCTGGCTATTATTTCTGTCTAATCACTGTTATTATATCACACACAATTCACTGCATGCATTTAATAAATAACAAATGCCGTAATTAATGTCATAGCTATTTATTTTTTCTCACCTCTTGGGTCTAAATTCGTCCTGATTCACTGTCGTAAAACTTACATTCACATTCTGTTGGTAGTTCAGAAACACGTGAAAAATGAATCTGAAGTACTGTACAAATTAAGTAAAAACATGTTTAGACAACTTACACTGCTGCTTGTATATGCTGCTTGTGCCTAATATTAAAATATTATGATTTATTTATTTATACACACTCATGTGGTTTAAAGTGATACAAAAGTTGCAAGAATACACAAAACGTCATACAGTTGCTTTAACCATGCACTACTTGCTCTGTGCATGAACTAGAAATCATTTTTTTAAATAATAATGTTAAAAAAGTAGTGTAATTAATGCAGAAAAAGTATTTATTAAATTATGGCAGCATTAATAAAAGTTCACATACATTTATACATACAAATAACACAAAACTGATGCAATATTCAATATAAAAATATTCAAATTAACTCCGAGTTTGTAAATAATGATTCAATATTTTCAAGCAAACAAAACATTGCGTTGTACATTGTGCAAGAATAAAAACACTTCTTAACTGCCAATTTTTTCCTTATATTGTTGGTTAAGAAAAAAAAGGTAATAATATTTTGTATTCCCAAAATAAATGAAAATAAAATAAAATAATTCCTTAAGTATGTTTTTAAGCCAAAACAAGACAAATTCTTCAAAATAATCTTCTTAAAAATCATTGTAAATAACTTCTTAAAGTTAGGATAGCCTCCAATGTGTATTAAATCCCCAATGTGAGATGTTTTATGAATTTATTGGGTTGCTTCAGATTAATTGTTGTAATTAAGCATTACATCATAACACTACTATGTGCACAAATTCTCTGAAGTGACAACAATCATTTAATAAATCATTTAATACATTTATAAATCATTTATTAAATGATTTAATAAAGTGTTATGAATAATCAAATAATGTAAACAATGTCTGGTCATAATGATGTGTGATGTGACTTTGCTGAATTTGAAATTCACTAGTAACTCTACAAAAACGAGTCATACAGGAAGCTCGCCAAAGCCTGTAATTTTCTTCTTAAGAATTGAATATAGAATATATTTATCTTTAAAAAAATATA
>NW_015555810.1:781032-782116 GCF_001515605.1 Sinocyclocheilus anshuiensis
CACACATATTACATATTATCTATTATTTATTACAAGATTTGTATTTAAAAAATAAATGTATTCAAAAATTTTAGATTTTATTTTAAAAACAAATTAATAAAAAGCATTAAAATATTTATAAATTAGTATTCTTTACCCTCTTTAATGTTAAGCCTGTCATTTTCTTACAGAAAAAAAATAAGATGTTCTAAAAAAAATAATTGAGAATCGCACTTCAGAACATTCTTACAAATATATCTTAAGAAATTTCTTAGCTTCTTTAATTAATTAATTTCTTAATTTCTTAACTTCTTCTCATTAATCCAGCCCCTGGACCTGAGATGCATCTCTTGCATCAAACAAGTAAACCCTGACATTGAAACGATGCCTTTAGCGATCTACTCCTCGAACTCTTCTGACAGGACGACGCAACAGGCATCTGATATCGCACTCGTTTCCAGAACCTGGAGTTGGGTGAGGATTCGCCGTCTCTCCACAGTAAAGGTGAATTCTTACAGAGCAGATGCTGCAGTCCGAGAGGCAGATGTGTGTAGTCCTGCATCTGTCCCAGCTGGATGAGAATCACGCCGGTTTCTCCCTGGACCAGAGCCTGATGGAGCCCTACCTGCAGATCATACGCTTCAGGAGAAACGTTGCTTTTATCTGTACTTGCTCCTGGTGTTAAAATAATGATGAGTCTCCGGCTGAGCTGGATCTCCGTTTCAATCAGGTTAATGCAGTCTGGTGAAGATACAGGAAGAGATGACGGTGAGAAATATACATTATATGACGTATCAAACATGAATTGTGTTGATAAGTAAAGAAGAGTACCTTCTCCAGGCAGGTCATCTCTGCCGTGAATAAAAAGTTTAAAGCCGTAGTAGCTTTCCAGCACCGTTAGCAGAGATCCACTGACAAAGTCACTTACAGTTTTGCTTGTCATCTCATCCAAGTTGTTTTTCTGGTAAATCACATAAGCGTCGTACAGTTTCCCATCTGTCAAAATAAGATAGTAAACAGTATACATACAGTAAAATATATATATATATATATATATATATATATATATATATATATATATATGTGTGTGTGTGTGTGTGTGTGA
>NW_015555810.1:782476-793673 GCF_001515605.1 Sinocyclocheilus anshuiensis
CACACACACACACGCACACACACACACACACACACACACAATATTTAGATATTTTAGATGTATATAAACAATATTTATTTATTACATATTTTAATACTTTAATAAATAATATTTTAATGTATATACTTTTTCAAATATTATCTATTATTTATTCAAATGTATTCAAACATTTATAAAATATTATTCGTTACCCTCTTTCCTGTAGAGCTTGACAAAAATTTGCCTTAAGAACAGCACCAGATCCAATGCAAACCACTTCAATACTCCACCGACCAGCAGCAAAACAAGAAACGTGCAAATGCATGCCAGAATCACACAGAACACCGATGCTAAAATAAAACATGACATAACGCAAACCTCAATGAAACAACAGCGCCACAAAACAAGGCTTTGACTTTTAGTTACGATTTATACTAATATTAAAACATCACAATGATAAAATGGAATAAAACAAATTTAAAAATGTTAATAAAAATATTAATATTAAAATAGAAATCTTTATGAAGTGTTGTTTATCCAAGTATTAACTTTGCTTACTAAGCAAGACACACTACTCACAAAATTGAATATACATAAAAATACATATTTTTGGGTAAAATAATGCAGTTTTAATTAAACGGAACTATATTCATATATGGGATGATAGGATCTCACCTCGACTCTTCAAAGTGACTGACACAAAAATCACTTCAACAGAGTCTTCAGCTTTGCAGGCAAACTCAGAACGGAGGTCCGACTCAGAAACTTCAGTGATGGTCAAAACTGACTGAATGGTGCCATCCATCCTTCTGGAGAAAAACAGCACTGAGTATCTGGTCTGTGTCATAGCGTTTCTGTTCATATCAGAGATACTACAAGTACTAGAGCAGAAGGTCAGCTGGGTTTAGTGTAAATATGTCCAATTATTTTGTGCCCTACTTTTCTGAAAATGTAGTTTAACTCATAGTTTGTAGAAGGAGATTTCCACCTGTATTTCTGCTCATATCCATTTAACCCACTCGGCCTGATCCCATTCTTCTCCCAGCGAATAGAGCACCGGTCACACACAGTCAGTCCAAAGAAGACTGAGCAATTAAGGATCACTTCTGAACCTGAGAAACAAGAGCAATCAAAGCTTTCAGACATTACATCTTTCCAGAGTTCACTATGAAAACATGCTGACATTTTGGTGCATAAAAAAACAACAACAAAAATACTGGTTAACCCAAGATGTTTTTTCTTGAAATTGGGTGTCTATTTCTCATGAACATGCCTGCAAAGTTTCAACTCTCGGACGTGTTGTGGATTCGAGGGTATTTACATTCATATATTTATGCATTTGGCAGACACTTTTATTTGAAGAAATTATGCATGCAAATTTAGCTAGAAATCAAACAATAATCTTGGTGTTGCTAGCGCCATACTCTACTGTTTGAACTTCAGGCAAGTAGACAAAAATAAAAAATTTAATTAATAGAAATATTTTTTGAAAATATTTCATAATACTTAAAAAAATATTAAAAAAAAACCATATATTCTCATGTTTATTTTTTTTTTTTAGAAACGTGCGAGACATTTTTGGTGTGTGAATTTTTGGTGAATTATATTGAATACAAATTAGGGTGAATTTGATCCTGTACAACTGTAAAAAAAAAAATCGGTGACATTTACGGTAAAATACCAGCAGCTGTGGTGTTATTTCAACAACAAAAAAACCATCAGATATGAAGTGTCATGCAGGGAATTCTGGGATTCTTCAATTTACGGTTTGTCACTGTAAATTATACAATGACTTTTTCTTTTTCACTTCCAAAAACCGTATTTTTAACAGTATTTTACTGTAAAATTACATTAAATGTAATTACATTTATTCACCGAATATATTATGGAAACTCACCGTTAACCAGTTAACAGGTTTTTACTGTAGCATTTTTACAGTCTTTTACTGTTAAAATCACAATCATTTTTTCCAGTGTATATAACAATCGATTTGTAAACAGAATTTTAACATAATACATGCGTTAAGAAAGAAAAAATTAAAAAACATTATTTGAAGAAATGCGTGCTGTGTTGAAGATGTACATTTGTATAATCTTACATTGTACATTTGGCAATCGAACCCATGATCTTGGTGTTGCGAGCGCCATACTCTACTGTTCGAACTTTAGGAAAGTGCACATAAAAAAATCTACATTTCAAAAAAATGTTCAAAACGCTGTTTATAATATTCACATTTTGTGAAATAAAAAATTTATTAAAAATCATTTGTTCTCATGTTTATTTTATGTTTTTAGAAATGTCTGAGAAGTAGCCAACTTTTTTTTTTACATGCTTTTTATAGTGTTATTTCTGGTTGTACAGAATTGTACAGAATCCAATTCAGGTGGAAAATACAATGTTTACATTTTTAGCAGGGAAAAATAAGAGAAAATAAAGCAGCACTATGATGGTAATTGATTTGAATGTGTTTCCTCACCCACATCAGCGAACACAACGGAGTTATTGATGGGCAGCAGAAACTTTGGAGGACTGCTGATGGTCTGTTCTATGAACAAGAGGAAGATCGTGTTAGAAAATGTCATCTATCACAGGTGAACCACAGTCCAGTGATGAAGCTACCTTTGATGATCAGTCTGCGAGATCCAGAGGAGTTGTGTTTTATCCCGTGATGCTCCCACGTGCAAACACAGGTGTAAATGCCCTCGCTTTCTTTTGAAGAGTTAGGAATACGTAAAACACGAGCAAACTCTTGGTTTGGAATAAGAGCGAAATTCTGCCAAAAAAGAAAGCAACCTTTGATGGAGTAGATGTAAACATAACAGTCTAATTCACACTTTGCACGATTAGTTAATCGCATTTCAATTGTTCAATATGAAAATAATTTCATATGCAAATATCACAGCAGTGGATAATCGCAAAAATAGCCTAATAATCGCATTTTTATTTCACAATTCTTTTCTTCCTCAGAATTACGGGATGTACACAGAATTGTAAGATATCAAATTTTTCTCACAATTCTGAGTTTATATCTCACATTTTTTATTTGATTTTTTATATTTTATTTTGTTTTGTTTCCGCCACAGAATAAAAAACTAAAAGAGGTATTTGTATTGGCGATTTAGTTTTCAGACTTTTTAATTCTGACTTTTTTCTTGAAATTTGCAAGTTTATATCTCACAATTCTTTTTTTCTTAGTTTTTTCTTAAATTGCGTGTCTTACAAATCTGACTTTTTTCCCCCTCACAAGTTTGAGTTAATGTCTTGCAATTCAGATTTTTTTTGTTGCAAATGTTATTTTTTTTGTTGCAATTTCTTGATTTTTTTTTTTTTTTCTCAGAATTGTGCTATGGAAAAAAAGTCAGGATTATAAGATAAAAAGTCGCAATTGCCTTTTAAACATTTTTTTTTTTTTTATCCCAAGGCAGAAACAAGCTTTCATACACTTTAAGGAATATTATAAAGTAAAAAATGCAATTCATGACCCCTTTAAGTACACTGAAAAAAAAAAAAACGTGGTGCAGGATTTATTTTAAAAGGTTTTTCACTCAGAAATTGATAGTAAATTCCACAAAATTGGTATTTTTGTATTTATTCATTTTTTTTGTATTGTTGTCTAATTTAATTCAATGTTATCATTCAGTAAGTGTTTAGCAATATGAGTGAACAGTTGAATTTTATATAACTGAATATAACATTTGCGGTTTTGCTTTAGTCAACATGAAATTCTTCTTCTGTGATGTGAAATATTTCCAAGTAAACAGGAAATTCTTCTTGTGCATTGATCTGATCTAATGTTGAGTAATCAGCGTCTCTCGCTCTCTTTTGTGACTCACACACTGTGAGTGCACATGCAGTCAAATGTACCGAACATCCACCCAAACAGACCTTATACCAGACGATCGAGCCCTGCTGATATTCACACACGGGACAGTAGATTCCCGACACCTTCTGTTCGGGCATTGTGTGGTACAAGAGATCCGTGCTGAACTCCTCATAAACCACAACTTCAGTTTCAAATTCATCACACTCATCCTCTGCATACCACCTACAGGACAACACACACATTCATATCAGCTCATGCTGATTACAACAGAAAATCGCTACTGTTCAAATGTTTGGGGTCAGTATGATTGTTTTTGTTTTTTTAATTCAGCAAGAATGCATTCAATTATTAAAAAGTGACAGTAAAGGCATTTATAATGTTTTATAAAATATTTCTATTTCAAATAAATGCTGTTCTTTTGAACTTTCTATTCATCAAAGAATCATGAAAAGTAAAATGTATCACGGTTTCTGCGAAATATGAAGCAGCACAACTGTTTTCAACTTTGATAATAATCAGAAATGTTGCTTGAGCAGCAAATCAGCATATTAGAATGATTTCTGAAGATCATGTGACACTGAAGACTGCAGTAATGATGCTGAAAATACAGCTTTGGTCACAGGAATAAATTACAGTTTACAATATATTCACATAGCAAACAGCTATTTTGATTTGAAATAATATTTCACAATTTTTACTGTATTTTTGATGGAATACATGCACCCTTGGAGAGCTGAAGATACTTTTCTCAAAAACATAAAAAAATGTACCAACCCCAAATTTTTAAATGCTATTGCACATGAATTAAGTAAAAACTCATTTTAATGTCAAAATTCATTCTTTTTTTTTTTTTTTTTAGGTGTGACTACTTTTTTAGTTCTCTAAATGTTGATATAACATGCATTTAAAGGGACAGTACACCGAAAAATGAAAATCCTCTCATCATTTACTCATCCTCATGATGCGCCAAGTGTATGACTTTCTTTCTTCTGTAAAACACAAAATAATAAACTTCAAACTTGGGTTTGTTCCTATAACCTATTATATGACTTCAGAAGATGTGGAGTGTTGTTCTTGAGTCACATGCATTACTTTATGATGAGCATTTTCAAAATATTTCCTTCTGTATTTAATGAATGCATGTCATACAGGTTTGGAACAACATGGATGTGCATTGAGAGCTGAATGGATGTGTGTGATCACCAGCGTGTGATGTATCGTCCCGTGTCGTTCAGGTTTAACCAGAGGATGTATAAAGCAGACTGGTGGTAATGGACGCGCTCGCTCCCCTCCGTCCCGATCTGCTCCACCTGCTTTGTTCTGCTGAGGTTTCTGAACCAAACATGCAATCTGTTTTCAGTCTCTTCATAGCACTGGAGATTCGGACAGGGCAGATATAAGGATTCTCCAGCTCTCACTCGCCGTGTCGTCTTTGCATCGGGTCTTTCACACTGAACTGATAAAAAAGAGACACATGAGTTTCAGTCCAGCTGTTGTGTTGCTGTCTGAATGACGTGGTTTTACTGTACCACCCAAACAGTTTGGACAAAATCATTTTTCCTTTCCAACCAAAAAGCATCCCAGCATCCCCTTTCAACCTAAAATCCATTTCTCAACAACCCACATATCTGTTTTTTTAACCAGATATGCGAATGTGAAATTTTCATGCATATGAAGAGACCAGAACACATTCAGTCATGAGGAGCAAAATTATCTAAAGTATCTGAATGCTTTTGAATATTCAGTTCAGTAATCCCTTCAAATAAATAAATAAAAATACTTTTTGGACAAAAAAAGTTTTCCAGACTAAAAAGTATCTCAGCATCTTCTTTTAATCTACAATGTGTCCTTCTTCAACAGTACAGATATCTTTTTTTGTTTTTTATAAATAAATAAATGAATAATGTTTATTAACTATTATTTTATTTTTGGACAAGATTTTTTCCAGATTAAAAAGTATCTCAGCATCTACTTTTAATCAAAAATTTGTCCTTTTGTCAACAGTACAAATATCTATTTTTTTTTTTTAATAATAAATTAATAAAAACATGTTTATTAATTAGTTTATTTTTGGACAAACGATAGCTACTTTTAACCTTAAAATCTGTCTAATTATTTTATAACAAATATGCTGATATGAAGTTAGCTGATGAGTTTAGGTCATATGAAGACACCAGATCAGATTCAGTCAAGAGCAAAATAATCAGAATTCACATGAATATTCATATGCATTTTAGTTCAATAATCCCTTAAAATAAATAAATAAATAGGTCAAATGATTTTATTTTTGGAAATAAATGAAAAATGAAGAATTTTATGAAAAATCTCTCCACATGCAAACAACCCTAATATCTATTAAAAAAGTGAAAATAAATAAATAAAGAGGTCAAAATGTACTTTTGGACAAATTAGTTTTTCTTTGCTGAACAAAAAAAAACATCTCAGCATCTTGTTTTAACCTAAAATATGCCAATTTGTCAACAACACAAATTTCTATTTTATAAATCAATTAATCATAACATTTTTATAATGTGCTAATATGCAGTTCATCTTACCTGTGGAGTTTAATGCGTATGAAGAGACCAGAACAGATTCAGTCAGGAGCAAAATGATCTGTAACATCATCATCATCATCATCCCTGCAAAGCATATAATCTCAAAGTTTAAAAGGTAAAACTTCAGTTTATATCTATTTTACCATAATTCAGCACCATATTACTGACTCTAAAAGAAAAGAAAGTGAGGTACCTTTATGTCTGCATATGTAACGGGCTCCGGATGAGTTCAAGTGAAGCTGATGACTGACGTTATTTCAGTTATTTGCAACCGGTGTGATACGAAAAGACGAAAGAGGATCTATCGCAATTTACTCAACTCTTCTATCACATAATCTTCACTCTGTCTCTCATTCTTGACCTTCTGCTTTAGAAAACAGGATATCATCAGAAGAGATAAAAGGGATCAAACTAGTTTTAACCAGTTCATAAAATGCTAAAAGGGTTTACATTTTGGGCCTTTTGGAGCAAAATCAATAAATACTTTTCATTACATTAATATTTCTGCATGTGGAAAATGCTTTTATCCAAAGCAACATTGCATTCAAGGCTTCAGTAAAGGCTTTAAGTTTGATAATCCCTTCAAAAAAATAAAAAAATAAAATATAAATAAATAATAATAATACAAATTAAATAAAAATACATAAATGCATATAAAAAACAAATGTATAAATAAATAAATAAAATGTATAAATGTCAATAAATAAATAAATACCTCCCCACCCCCAAACATGAATTTTATTTTAGAGTATCTGTTTGTTTTAATCAAATCCAGTCTGTCCTGCTTCTATTTGTACAGATTCACAGGAATGATCACAGGAGACCAGAATCAGAATCAGAATCAACTTTATTCGCCAAATGGTGCAAACACACAAGGATTGTGTGTGTGTGTGTGTGTTTTAAGGAGTTCTTGTTACATACATACATGACATTGAGAACAGAAAGAACATTTAAATAAGTAAGACTAAGTAAATAAATAGTAATGTGATATACATCTGGAACAGAAGATCATTACTTGTCGAGGCAGGCATCAATATGGTTATCGTTCATAATTACAAGGTTAGTGGCTAGAACAAACCCATAACCTTAACTTCAGCACTCATCACAAAATATTAGCTCCACTGACACTAATGACTCAAATCACGTGTTTTGTTGAGGAGAGTGTGCAGTGATGTATTTAACGCAACATTTAACACAGGTCAGATTTAACACGGGCAACCGATTCTAGCACTCCAAATTCTATTATTTTCACTAAAAACAGACCGTTTAGAGCAGGGGTGCCCAAGCTCGGTCCTGGAGGGCCGGTGTCCTGCAGAGTTTAGCTCCAACTTGCCTCAACACACCTGCCTTCAAGTTTCTAGTTATGCCTAGTAAGAGCTTGATTAGCTGGTTCAGGTGTGTTTAATTGGGGTTGGAGCTAAACTCTGCAGGACACCAGCCCTCCAGGACCGAGTTTGGACACCCCTGGTTTAGATATTTAGACATTCTAGAGAATAGTTTCTAATAGATGCATGTATTTGCATTCACTGTTGGAGTTTAGGCGGCTGAACGCAGCCATATGATGACACGTTCAGAGCTCATGCATAGAATTTATCTGGAAATGAATCCACCAACATATCAGAATCAGAGCAAGAACTTCCTGTTTTCTCTTCAGTGCAGAGTAAGGTGATCCAGCGATCTTTGACGTGACCTGCAGTGGAAACCCCCGAAATGATGAAAATCACTCAGATCAGCTTTATTGCTCTCAAAACATGCAATAGTTACATTTATCATTCATAATAGTTGCAATAACTTGTTCTTACCTTATTATTTTACTATTATCAGTTGCAAGCAATGTAGCAATTAATCTAGACAGCAAATTTTGCAAAAAAAAAAAAAAAATTATAACTTTGATGTTTGGTTGACAAAAGCCTTGTTTGAAAGTTTGAAATAACTTTGAAAAGCTTGAAGTTTTTACTTGAAGTCAATGAAATGTTATTAATATGTTATAAGCAAGGTTCTAACATGCTGCTAACTTGTTTTAACACGTTAACATGAATTAGCATGTTGCTAACATGTTTTAACACCTTGCTAGTATGTTTTAGCATGCTGCTATCATGATTTAACGTATACATATTTCAATATGTTGCTAACATGATTTAACATTTTGATATCATGATTTAACATGTCGTTAACATGTTTTAGTGCTTTAGTATGTTGCTAACATGTTAACAGCATGATTTAACACATTGTTAGCATTAATTAGCATGTTGCTAACGTGTTTTAACAATTTGCTAGCATGTTTTAGCATGTTGCTATCTTGATTTAACGTATGCATGTTTTAATATGTTGCTAACATGATTTAACACATTGCTAACATGTTTTAACATGTTACTAACATGATGTAACATTTTGATATCATGATTTAACATGTCGCTAACATGTTTTAGTGCTTTAGTATGTTGATAACGTTAACAGCATGATTTAACACATTGTTAGCATGAATTGGCATGTTGCGAACATATTTGAACAGTTTGCTAGTACGTTTTAGCATGTTGCTAACATGATTTAACATGTATGCATGTTTTAATATGTTGCTAATACCTTGGTAACATGTTTTAGTCTGCTTTAGTATGTTTCTAACATGATTTAACACATTGCTAACATGTTTTAATATTGCTTACAGCTTAAATAGTAGATCAGTATATCTGTTTCTTTGTAATTAATTGTAAAATTTACTAGAAATTTCTGAGTGAAAATAGTTTCTATACTAGTTTTTTTCAGTGTATGATATTTAACAATTTATGAGAGTGATTTATGACATAAATCAGATTTTCACTGATTTATGTCATAGCCTATAAAAGCATTTGTCACAAGATTTTATAAAAAAATATTGTTTACTGTTTTTCTCAAAAAAGATTTTACAATATTTACTCTGACATGTCACAATAACTGCCACTTGTAAAAGCTCGCTATATTTATTCTTATATTAAATAATTCTGAAAAAATATGAATAATAATAATTAATAACAAATAAGAAAAAATGAAAAGTAAACAAACAAATAAAAAGAGTAGAAACTCCTGGCTTAACTGTAAACACAAAATACCCAACTGCATATGCACTAGTTTAACATGCTGCATTAAAAAAAGTATATAAAAATAATGGAGGGAAAAACAGAGTTCCACTGAAAAAACAAAAAACAAATTCTATGTACTTCTATATACATATCAGTTCATTTGACCTGCATTGTTAACTTGCATCACCTGTCTTTTTTTTTTAAATTTTTTTCTTCACAGTTACTAGATACTTGGCAAAGTTTCTTCACACAAATGCAACAAAATTCTCTACCCAAGTACACACACTCATGCATTGCAAGCTCGCATACTAAGGGGCCGTTCACACAGAACACATCTTTGCATTTAATACTGCGAGAGGCAGCGCTCAGGAATAGTTTTTAAAAAAGCACAGCGCAGAATGCCTCCTCCGCCATGTTGCCATGCCAACTTGCTAGTGTAAACAAAATCTTGCAACACTTGCCCCGCCTCCGGGGTCTTCTGATTGGTCCACTGCTGTGGAACTGACATTGATGAGCGGCGCTGCATGGCGCTGAAAGGTTTAAATTCTTTTCACTTGACACGGCGTCTTAAAAACGTGGCGCTCATGTGCGAGACGCGAGCATAACGGTCTAGCACACTGGAATAGAAAAATGCATTCTTTGTGAACGGCCCCTCAGTGTGCATTCTTGTGTTTCTCGCAGCACACTTGACTTGTGTAATCAATACACATTCATAACGAGTTCAGGTACTTGTGTAGAGTGTCAAAGAGATCTCAAATCACCGTCAGCTCTTGGTTCTTCCGCCGTTTCGCTGGAGGCATTCGATAGCGCATGTATTTCCAGAAGCTTCTGTTCCCCCGATCACTGGCGTTCTGCCTCCATTTGAGGATGTCTTTAGTGCGGCTGATGTATTGCAAAGATTCGGGCAGCAGAGCCTCTTCAACCCCGTCCTCCACCTGCACCAGGATGACTTTCAGACCCTGCTTCACTAAAGCATCATAGAGACCCACCCGCTGCTCGTAAGCGGCCCATATTTGGTCAAAGGAAGTGGTTGTTTCTTTCAATTGCACATCATGGTCTGATATGGGGAGTTTATCTGATAAAAGGCTCTTGCTGGCGTCGGTTTGAGGCGACACACAGCTCTGTGATGTAAGAACAATGATCAGCCTTCTACTTCGGCTCATTCTGTCAGCAATGACTTCATGCACCGCTGAAAAATTAAAGTTTTTGAATTAAATGTTTTTAAGTATGGCTGTGTTACATTAAACACTCAAGAATTAATCCATTTGGACTAGACCATTGTAATTATAAAAGAATAAGGGAGCATATTACATTTTATTGTGTTTTAAATTCTTACTGACAAATGGGCAAAGCCTAGGATCGTGGCAAATTAAAAAAATGTAAAATTACAACTAATTAGTATTTGGGGTGAAAGTAATTAGTCTTTTATACTTCGGCTCATTCTGTCAGCAATGACTTCATGCACCGCTGAAAAATTAAAGTTTTTGAATTAAATGTTTTTAAGTATGGCTGTGTTACATTAAACACTCAAGAATTAATCCATCTGGACTAGACCATTGTAATCATAGTTAACTAAAAAGTTATTTTATTAAATAAAAATAAAATAAACATTAACTGAAATAAAATATAATTTTTGTTTTTAATTCAGCTAGTTGCCATTTTAATTAAGAGAATTAATTACAACTTCTCAATTTAATTTATTTTTACTTGATGTACTACAATAACTAAAACTGAAATATAAATGAATATAAACTATATATATATATATATATATATATATATAT
>NW_015555810.1:793700-807711 GCF_001515605.1 Sinocyclocheilus anshuiensis
TATTTGGGGTGAAAGTAATTAGTCTTTTAATATGTCATAAATTGATTTTTGTTGTAAATATGCCTGACAAGATTGTTACACTGAATGACATTTTAGTGGGTGTCTTCTGTAAATCAGGGAAAAATGTATGATATTTATTGTTTGCTCGGAAAAACAAAAACAAAATTGCAATTAAATTAAACAGAAAACTTTTTACATGTTTTGGGGAAAAACAACAACAATTTAAAGCAGTATTACACGTATTGTTTTTATGCTTAAACCCTTACTCGTCTTTAACCCATATATATATATAATAAAAATGATAAAAACACAACAAAATTACTAAAACTTTAAAATGAAAAAGGAATAAATTAAATAATAAAAAACTATAATATTAATAACAATATTAATAAGAAAACTATAATATTATATCAATGATGCTAAAATAACACTGGATTACACAGTTTTAACAAACAATGTGATGCATATTTTTCAGTCATACATAAATGCAACATATGCACTCAAAACAATGGTAAGTTTTAATAGCAATTTGCATCTATTTGATTTTATTCATATCATATTTTCAAAATGCATTTATTAAAATTGCTTAAAATCATCATAAATCTGTTCATCGTGAAAACAATTAATATATTCAGTTCAAAAGTATGAACGTGGTTAAAATATGGTTAGCTGTGCTGAACAAGCAATATTTGGTTAAAATTTCTGAGGTTGACACAATTGGTTTTATTGATGATAAAAATATAAAGCTAGTTATTGTGTATTTTAAACACATTTATTTTATTAGTACTATTACAGAAATCTGCCCTCTTTCGTTTATGTATGACTGACAAATATGCATCAAATTTGATTATGTTAAAAATGTGTAATCCAAATGCATGGACATTTTATATGCTATTCAGATATATTGATCTTAAATAAAAAAAAAATTGAGTGTTATGCTGCAGAGACAATTTTAATTAAAAAAAAAAAATGTACGTGTTAAATTATTATTATTTTTTTTACTTTTCTGCAATTTTTAAAATCAAGAATTTTCAGTTATTTAATTCAAACATGCATTGGTTATTTGAACAGGTTTTTGTGTCATTAGAGTTGTGTTGGTGTGATCATGTGACAGGATGTTTACCTTCCCCAGGAAGTTCATCACGACCACTGATAAAGAGTTTGTAACCATAAAGATCCTCCAGCACCGCAGGAAGGAAATCCAAGGCAAACGTCATCGCAGAAGATGAGCTGTGCTGATCACCATGAAGGTAACTCACATACGCATCGTACAACTTGCCATCTTAAATAAAGCATGAGAATAATCAACACCTACAAAAATAAAATATGTGACCCTGGAGCACAAAAGCAGTCTTAAGTCGCTGGGGTATATTTGTAGCAATAGCCAAAAATACATTGTATGGGTCAAAATTATAGATTTTTCTTTTATGCCAAAAATCATTAGGACATTAAGTAAAGATCATGTTCCATGAAGATATTTAGTAAATTTCCTACTGTAAATATATCAAAACGTAATTTTTGATTAGTAATATGCATTGCTAAGAACTTCATTTGCACAACTTTAAAGATGATTTTCTCAATATTTAGATTTTTTTGCACCGTCAGATTCCAGATTTTCAAATAGTTGTATCTCGGCCAAATATTGTTCTATCCTAACAAACCATACATCAATGGAAAGCTCGAAAAATTACAATTAAAATATAACAGTAAAATCACAATGTAATTATTTTAATTACAAAATAAAAAAAATATACAATTATTTTATACATACTGATACTCAAACATATGCTGTTTTGCCACCTGTTGATTGTGCACTGATTATTATTATTTTATTTTTATTTTAAGGTCAAATATGACTTGGACATTTTTAGGCAATGTTTCCCAGATTTAATAATATAATAATAAAATATTAATAATAATAATAACAATAGTTGTAATTGGTTTGATGACAAAATCATCACAATATTGTCACAAAATCATGCAGGTTTGCCGTCAATATTCCACTCTATAATCTTCTTTAATGTGATGATTTTGTAAAGAATTACAAATATTTATTAAAGCTGGGAAACATTGGCCAAACATGTCCAAGTCATATTTTACCACAAAAAATAACTTTATTTTTCTTTCTCTCTCTTTCTTTCTTTCTTTCTTTCTTTCTTTCTTTCTTTCTTTCTTTCTTTCTTTCTTTCTTTCTTTCTTTCTTTCTTTCTTTCTTTCTTTCTTTCTTTCTTTCTTTCTTTCTTTCTTTCTTTCTTTCTTTCTTTCTTTCTTTCTTTCTTTCTTTCTTTCTTTCTTTCTTTCTTTCTTTCTTTCTTTCTTTCTTTCTTTCTTTCTCCACAAGCTTATTTTAGGAGCATTAAGATTTTTGCATTGCATTTTCAGTTAATTTCATTATATATTTATTTAAAATGTGCATAACTGTCATTGAAACAATATCACAATTTCTTTCTTTCTTTCTTTCTTTCTTTCTTTCTTTCTCCACAAGCTTATTTTAGGAGCATTAAGATTTTTGCATTGCATTTTCAGTTAATTTCATTATATATTTATTTAAAATGTGCATAACTGTCATTGAAACAATATCACAATGCAAAAAAAATATTTATGCAAAATAAAAACACAACAAATATGACTAAATAATAATAAAAAATAATACATAAGTAATTATATAAATATTTACTAATGTAAATATTATAATAATATTTAATATTAAAAATTATTAAATATTAATGTTTCTTCTTTTCATTTTATGTTTACTTAAAACTAAAGCATGGTCATCAAGGTCAATCTACAGCATCTCTAAAAGCATCTCTACAGAGCACAGTCAATAAAATAAGTGAATCTGAGATAAAGACATACCGCTGCTTACGGCAGCAGACGAGCAAACAGCTCTGTAAGCCAGAACCAGATCGACTCTAAAGAGAAACACCACGGCACACAGTAATATGAGCAGAGCCACCAGACCAAGACCGATCCAGTAATAACGCTCATTCTGACTCGCTGGAGAGACAAGTAAGAAGAAGAAAGAAGACAAGAAAGCAGGTTAGAAAAGAGCAGACATAAACAATAATATACAAGAGTAAAAGATAAACTAGAGCCCACCTGGAATAAGAAAGACTTTTCCAAAATCTGAACCTACTGGGTGTTGAACCGCACAGGTGAAATTAGTGTAGAAATATTCTTCTGTGACTTCTGTGATGTATAAAACAGACAGCAGGTACTCCCGATCGCCCTCTTTCACGCTGATAAAATGAGGTTAGTCGGTGGTTAGTCACATCATTTATAAAACACTCGCTCTCTTTATATATAAAATATTCATGCATAAAGAGCAAATGTTTCTTTTGTCCTTACATGCTGAAGTTGAAGGTCGGATCAAGAGATTCAGAGTCACTAGACCAGTAAATAAAAGTTTCTCCATTGTCGTTCTTCCCAACGAGAGCTTTGCACTTAAGTGTGCAACTTTCACCTGTGATGACATGAATGTTATTGCACTTTTCAAACACACACTGCACATGATCACGTACATCAGGCTCAATCAGAATTGAAATTCCAATTCATTTCTTGAACTGAAAAAAGGAAAGGGAAAAGGACGTGACGTGTGGCCAAGCATGGTGTCCCATACTCAGAATTGGTGCTCTGCATTTCACCCATCCAAGTGCACTCACACAGCAGTGAGTAGTGAACACACACACACACACACACACACACACGCCGTGAACACACACCCGGAGCAGCTGGGGGTTCGGTGCCTTGCTCAAGGTGTCTCACCTCAGTCGTGGTATTGAAGGTGGAAGAGAGCGCTGGTTATTCACTCCCCCCACCGACAATCCCTACCGAACCTGAGACTCAAACCCGCAACCTTCAAGTCCGACTCTCTAACCATTAGGCCACGACTGCCTTAAAGGACTAATTAACCCAAAAATGAAAATGTACTCAGCCTCAGGCCATCCAAAATGTAAATAAGGTTGATTTTTTTCATCAGATTTAGAGAAATGTAGGATTTCATCACTTGCTCACCAATGGATCCTCTGCAGTGAATGGGTGCCGTCAGAATGAGAGTCCAAACAGCTGATAAAACTTCACAAGTAATCCACAGCACTCTAGTCCATCAGTTAACATCTGGAGAAGACAAAAGCTGAAACAAATCCAGCATTAAGACGTTTTTAAACGTTAAACTGTTGCTAAAATACGGGTCCATAATCCATAATATAAAATTCTTTATGGAGACTGTGAATTACTAAAATTACTAAAACTAAAATAAAAATAAATGAAATATGGTGAAATAAAAATAAATTCTAAATATTAATAAAATAAAACAAAAGTATTAAAATGAAAAGAACTTGATTTTTTATATAAAAAATGTAAATGAAAAATAAAAATTTATATATATATATATATATATATATAAACGACTAAGAAAAATATTTAAATTGGGAGGAAAAAACTAAAACTGAAAATATAATATTAAAGGCTAATTCAAAATAATAATAATAATAATAATACATAACACTTCCTCCAGTGAAAAAGTGTTCTGGTGTGAATCAGGAGAGAAATCTGCACAGATCAAGCACTGTTTAAACAGCTCTAAACAAATATGTGGCTGGATTTTGATGTGAGAGACAACAGGAGATGCACTTTTTCACTGGAGGAAGCGTTATTATGGATTATGGACTCGTATTTTAGTCTGAAACAATGGCTTGAAGTTAAAAACTTCTTAATGGTGGATTTGTTTCAGCTTTTGTCTTCTCCAGATGTGAACTGATGGACTGGAGTGGTGTGGATTACTTGTGGATTATTGTGATGTTTTTATCAGCTGTTTGGACTCTCATTCTGACGGCACCCATTCACTGCAGAGCATCCATTGCTGAGACACTGATGCAATGCTACATTTCTCCAAATCTGATGAAGATACAAACTCATCTACATCTTAGATGGCCTGAGGGTAAGTAAATTGTTAGCAAATTTTCATTTTGGGTGAACAATTCCTATAAAACACATAAGAACTAACACCAATGCACCTATAGAGCAGCAGAAGAGCTTGGATGACAGAAGTTAAAATATCATCCTCATCATCACTCACCAAGTGTTACTTTTTGTGTTTCTTGCTTTGGGTAGATGATTTCAGGCTTTGTCACCACTGGTAATGAAACATTTATCACATTAATGATCAAACCACAGAAAAACTCTCAATCTGAACATTTTCACTTCAGCTCTATACTGCCATCTATTGGTCCAATGTTGATATTAATAAAGCATTTATCTTTTCAAACCATATCTTTATTGCAAAATTATACAGACTTGCAAAACGCTATATGTATTTCAAGTGTCTTTATAGTGCTAAAATGTAGTTCATTAGATGTTTTCCTCAATGGAATCCAAGCAGTGTACTTTTACTATAACTGAGATACATAAATCTATAAATTTATTATATTTTCTGTTTTCATTCTAAGTACAGTTAAAGTCTTAATAATTTTGTGGTGTGGTTTTGTCATTTGTATATGTTTTTTTTTTTTTTATGTCTGTAGGCCTATAGTATTTATTCATTTTTATTCCAGTTTTACATATTTTAGAACATCAAGTTAAACTAAATAAAAATAAAATCTACTAGCTGAAATGAAATAGGTTTTGGAACAAAGCCACTATAGTGGCCCTATAGGGTCCTTTCAGATTTTGAATAGTCATATACCATAATCTGAAGAGTGGCTGTAGATTTCTGTTGTCTGGGCAGCAGAGTAATTTTTCCCTCCAAAAGTAAAGTTCACAAAGCACGTATACAGTCCAACCTTGTCCTGGGATCTGTTTATTGGGAAAACCTTACTGTTTGTCACATTGAGTGGGTGGCAGTTCTAAACAGAGAGAAAAACAACCCTTTTAGCAGACAAAATAATTACAGTGTACAAGTACAGACGTGCACAGATTTGGGAGTGACTATGTTTAAATATGAAAGTGAATGCTTTAAGTTATAATTGCATGGATGTAAGGAACTCCCAAACCCACAATGCTTGACATATGAATGATGACTTCAGCAATGTTTTGGTGTCTTGCAGAACGAAAACTTTTTATGAAAGCAATTTTAACCACAGTAGAAGCTTTAAAAGGAGTTGTTCACCCAAAAATGAAAACTTAAATTCTGAAACTGAAAATTCAAATACTCACACGCAGGCCGTCCAAGATGTGGATGAGTTTGTTTCTTCATCAGATTTGAAGAAATATAGCATTGCATCACTTGCTCAGCAATGGATGCTCTGCAGTGAATGGGTGCCGTCAGAATGAGAGTCCAAACAGCTGATAAAAACATCACAATAATCCACAAGTAATCCACAGCACTCCAGGCCATCAGTTAACATCGGACAAAAGCTGCATGTTTGTAAGACACAAATCCATCAGACTTCAATAATTTAACTTCAGACTTAAATACGAGTTCATAATCCATAATAACACTTCCTCAGTGAAAAAGTCCATCTCCTGTTGTCTCTCACATCAAAAACCAGCCACATATTTGTGTAAAGCTGTTTAAATGGTGCTTGATCTGTGCAGATTTCTCTCCTGATTCACACCAGATGACTTTTTCACTGGAGAAAGCGTGATTATGGATTATGGACTCGTATTTTAGCTGGAAGCAATGGTTTGAAGTTAAAACAAGTCTTACAAACATGCAGCTTTTGTCTTCTCCAGATGTGAACTGATGGACTGGTGTGGATTACTTGTGGATTATTGTGATGTTTTTATCAGCTGTTTGGACTCTCATTCTGACGGCACCCATTCACTGCAGAGCATCCATTGCTGAGACACTGATGCAATGCTACATTTCTCCAAATCTGATGAAGAAACAAACTCATCCTAATCTTGGATGGTCTGAGAGCGAGTAAACTTTCAGCAATTCTTCATTTTTGGGTGAACTACAGCTTTAAAGTCAGTTGAATTTTATTATTTTTCAGCATGCTGGTCTTGTGCAGTAGTTGTTTGGTTCAGTTCTGTTTACGCTCATGTCTTACATTTCTCCAGGTCACTTGAGCTTGAGGGTCTATTTCAAAGATGTGAGGAAGGAAACAAGACAGTTCCTCTGTGCTTGTTACTTCGTCTTTTCTGTTCACATGGGGGCATGTTTTATTCTCAACGCAGACCTCAAATATTGTTTCCCAGGTTTCATTGCCTTTTCTGCCATATAGAACAACATTTGGGATGAAACACAGGCAAAGAGGGAATATTGAACACAAAACATATAATGCAAAGGTGGTTTTCGTAAGATTTAGTTTGAAACCTTTATGTATAATGCATTAAAGGTATTCATGTATGTTGTAATACAGTATATATTTTCATAAAAATAACTAATGATGAAATGCATTATAATATTTGAGGAGTTCTGAAATTGGTTCTTTGTCGTGTGTTTTAATGCATTATATTTGCTCAAAGTGTAACAATGAATAGATACGTATTATAACTGTGATTACAACTAGCAATGAGATCATGCAATGTATTACAACTACAAGCGTTTAAACATATGACCATCTGAACTTAAACGTCAATGCACAGAGAAATCATTGACAACATTAGAAATAAGAGGAGGACATTTGTTTTGAACTATAGAATCCTGATCATTTTGGTCATTACATTTCAGACTTGTAAATGCTAAGAGAGTGTTTTAGTGTTAAATAATTAGATTCCATTTTGAATGACCAAATGAGCATTTTCAACATGTAAGTGGACTAAAACAACGATACCTGAAAATGATTGTGATTAAACAAGTTCTTCAGTGTTCAGAACATATGTTTCAAAACTAAATCAGCAACTCTGAGAATTGCATCAGTACCTGCTGAGACAAGAGTAGGATCTGCTGTGGGAGAGGTCAGCAGGTAGAAACCAGAGCTCGTTGACGTTAGTGTTTATTCCGTTGATATTATCCAGACTCCGACTGGGAACAAGGCTCCAGCTCACACTCACATTCTGCAATTCACTCTCTTCGTTGCACTCAATCCTAAATGCAAGACCAGCACTGATGGCATATGACCTGCGATTTATGATGTGCATCGGACTCCCTTGAAGTGAAAAAAATTAAAATAATTTTTGTTAGTATGGGACTAATTACCTGTTTAAAGACAACAACTCTAATTGTTGTTGTTTTTTTTTTAATTTTGGTAAACCGGGTTAGAGAAAATGTACCTAATAACGCATTCAACTACATTTAAGAAGCAAGTTCTACACTGAATAGGCTACAGTACTCTGATGAAAGTATGTGGTTTGATTATTTTTGCAAATCCGTTTGATACAAAAAAGACACACTGCATCTTTAAACACGTTTTAAATAATAATAATAATAATAATAAACAAAAGGTTTCTGTGTTTTGTAAATATATAGGACAGTGCGTTTATATGCGCGATTTACGTGCACCGATTATACCCAATAATATGCGAAAGATTGATCCACGGTTGCTATGGTTACGTCCTGGGCAAACGCGACTCACATTTGCAAGTGTCTATTTAGCGAACTCTGATATTTGTAGCTTCTAAATCGTTCATAAACGCAGTTGAAGCCAAAGTAAAATGGGTGTACCGTATGCGATTTCGGAGGCGTTTTAAATAAAAGACTAAACGTTTTTGTGTTTTGTAAATACATAATAAAGTGCGTTTATATGTGCCATTTACGTACACCAATTATGCCGAGCAACAGGCGCGATCGAGCGAGCGATCTCTGGTTGCAATGGTTATGTCCTTTTATTCGCGGAGCGTCTATTTAGTGAAGTCTGTGTAAAAAACGACATTGAAAGTAAAATGGACGTACTGTATGTGATTTCAGACACAGTTATTATTTTTGCAAAAATTTGTGTGCAGAATACACACACTGCACCTTTAACACGTTTTAAATAAAAAAACTAAAAAACAGTGCGTTTACAAGCGATTTTGCACCGATTAATGAACAACACGCGCGATCGAGCGAGCCATCTCCGGTTGCTATGGTTATGTCCTCCTTCATTCGCAGAGCGTCTGTCTAGCGAAATCTGACCTTCGTAGCTTCTGAAACGTAAAATAGATATACACTGTATATGATTTTTTTTTTTTTTTACAAATATGATCGGTGTAGAAAACACATTTGCACATTTAACACGATTTAAATAAAAAAAATTAAAAAAAAAGTTTCTGTTTTGTAAATCTATAATAAAGTGTGTTTACATGCATGATACGTGCACTGTTTTTGCCTAACAACCTCTGATATATCACTAGCATATATAAATGTAATATAGCCGACCCGGTTTTCTTTACGTTCACACTGTCCCTGTTCCTGAAAGAGGACTCAGATCCTTTTTTGGTCCACTTAAGCAGTAATGGTGTCTCAGACCTCTTTGTGTTCAGACTGTTGCTTTTTGGATCTAGTCCAGTTCAGTGTTTGATGGCTGACCCTAGGGCTGGGCGATATAGCTAAATATTTTATCACGATATAATGTTTCATATCATTCGATATCAATAATTATTGCATTTTTTATAACCTTTTAGAAAAGGTTATAAAACCAGTAGAAAAAAGATTTAAATTTAACCACTGTATTTTTAATTTACCCAATTTATTGAGTCAACAACTACTTTTAGTTTTAACAGTCAAACACAAAATAAAATTTCTACTTTCATATATATGCAGATTAAATAAGTGTTAAGGAAACATTTGGCCTAGCTGTCTCCTGAGGCCACAGGAGGTCGCAATGAGCAAAATAATGCACCGCATTAAACAGTTTATTCAATGCAATGAAATAACGACTGTCTATAAACAAAACTGCATAACGTCAAAACTAATATTTATAAATCAGATATGATTTCGTAAATTGCATAAACAATTGTGAACAAAACAGAATCATTAATAGCATGCATAGCTTAAATAGCCAAAGCGCCGATCACGATTGCATTTAAAAACATATGAGAACACAGTGGAATGGAATAAAGCCCGACAAATTCTCGAGACATGTTTTCTAAAAGTTGAACGTCTTTTAACTTTACATGGCTTTCTATTCATCTCTTGTGTGAGATGCGAGTGCAACAGTCTACCTTGTGCAGTTTGGAAGTGGTTGAAATTAAAATAAACGAGTGTACGTTGTGAGAGAATAATTTGTAGAGATCTTTCATAAAAAGCAGCCATTTTTAACCAGATGATTTGGATGGAGACATCCGATGACCAAACTACATCGGAATTCGCGAATGGAAAAATCAAGTGAGCCCGGGCCGATTTGTGTTCACAATGCACGTTTTTAGCGAACTGTAGGCCTACTCAGACCACCTGCCGAGATATGGCAAGCTGTAGTTTCAAGAACTTTTATTCCTTCACAGTATATGAATTCTTGATATCAACAATTCAATTTTCACTAACTTTTAATTGGATTTTTACTAGTAACAATGACTATTTTTGATATCAAGAATTACATTTCCACTAGTAAAAATGTTAATTCTTGATATCAACAATTAACCCTCTAAGCGCCAAAGTCGCAAAATTGCGACAAGATGTCATACTTAATAAAATAGACTGTAGTTCCTAATACGGTGTAATATCACATTTGTATTCCCTACCACTAGATGGCAGACATGCAGTACTTCGAATCTAGACCAAAATTACGTCACATTCCTATTCAAAGTGTTCGAGGAAATAGCAGAGCAAGTGAGCTATCGTGTCATTGATGCGGAAGCAGTTCAGTTCATAGCGTGCGAGTAAATTGTGAGATTTGTGAGAGAAAATCGCCAAATGGCTAATAGAAAGTTGTACCGTGAGGATGTGTTGCAAATGTTATTCGCCGATTCTGACTCTGAAGGGGAATATTTGCCTTTTGGAAATGACGATCGGTCGTCTAATAATCAGTCATCTTCTCCCGGTACATCTTTGCAGTGCAATGGTGCCGCCGTGCAAGGCGAGAGTGTTCACGAAGCACAAACAAGTGATCATTTCGACTCTTTGCCCAATGGGGATGGGGGTGGCAGGGGTGGATGTGGTCGTAGTGTCCATAGGAGAACTGTTGCTTGAGGTAGAGGCAGCAGGGGTAGGAGAAATAGGGCTGGAAGTAGCACTAGCTGCCCCAAAGAGGTGGGAGTGGCCGCGGTACACGTGGCCGTGCTGTGCGTGGGAGAGCTGGGAGACGTGGTAGAGGCTATACATAAGCTAGATCACTATTTAGTGATCTGGATCTAAATAGGGCTGGAAATAGCAATGACAATGGTGGCTGGGTTTATTTGAGAAATTAAGAAGTGTATCAGGACTGTATCAAACGCTTTGATGGGCCTGTTGGTAATTTAGTACTTTCTCCTGTTTTATTGTTGGTTTCCTCTTTTCTGATCATTTGGAATGAGGATAAAAAGACAAAAAAAAAGCGTGCAAATAAGTTCAAACATCCATTCAATATCTATTATTTCCTGAATATTATGACTCTGACTCTGATGACGTCATACTATGCAAATTAGACTAGTATATTTACACCCCACATAAACTTTTGGTCATGCCCAACATTTTTCTAATTTACAGTAGATCTCTATCTTTAAGCCCTTTCAAGCCACAAGCTTTTGAAATCTTGATGTCAAAATCCAGCATTTTCCCAAAAAATCCCTGGCACCTAAAGGGTTACATTTTCACTAGTTAAAATGCCAATTGTTGATATCAGGAATTACATTTCAACTAGTAAAAACTATAATTCTTGATATCTGTAATTGTATTTTCACTAGTTAAATATCACCGTAGGCTGCCATTCAAATTCAATTGTTGATATCAAGAATTGATTTCTTAATAGTTGAAATTCCAATTTCACATATCAGAAATACAATTCTTATTAGTAAAAACCTTTATTTTTGATATCAGTAATCACATGGTTACTATAGTACAGACGTCTATTCTTGAAATCAACAATTTAATTGTCACTAGTGACAATGTTCATTTCTGATATCATGAATGTGATTGTTACTAGTAACAAAAGTCATTTTAGATATCAGAAATTACCCTCCCAATTGTTGATATCAGAAATACATGTTCAGATATCAGAAATGAATATTGTCACTAGTGGCAATTAAATTGTTGATATCAAGAATAGCCATTTGCACTAGTAACCACATGATTACTGATATAAAAAATAAAGGTTTTTACTAATAAGAATTGTATTTCTGATATGTGAAATTTGAATTTTTTAACTATAAGAAATAAATTCTTGATATCAGCAACTGAATTTGAATGGCGGCCTATGGTGACATTTAACTAGTGAAAATACAATTACAGATATCAAGAATTCTAGTTTTTAGTTGAAATGTAATTCCTGATATCAAGAATTAGTATTTTAACTAGTGAAAATTTAATTGTTGATATCAAGAATGAACATTTTTACTAGTGGAAATGTAATTCTTAATATCAAAAATATCCATTGTTACCAGTAAAAATCCAATTCCTGATATCAAGAATTAGCATTTTAACTAGTGAAACTTGAATTGTTGATATCAAGAATTCATATCCCGTGAAGGAATAAATGTGAGAACGGCTTGCCATACCAGAGTCTGTTTAGCGAACTCGACCTTTGTAGCTTCTGAAACCGCTTTGAAAGAAAAAAGAGAATATCTTCTGACCTTATTTCTAACCCATGTAAGCATTTTTATTCTGCGGTGGTGGTTTTGAAAAGTTCCGTAACCGCAGCTGAGGATAAGCTTTTTAGTTCAGTATGTGAACGGTGAACCGGTGAAGTTTTTAACACATTGGCCTGTGTAACAACAGCAAATGAAACTTCGATATCTTCATAATCTTTGCTAAGAATAGCTAACATAGCCTACACTCTAAAAAATGCTGGGTTAAATACAACCCAGTGCCGCTGGGTCAAAACAACCCAATTGCTGGGTTTGTCCCTATTTTACCCAGCACTGGGTTGTATTTAACCCAGCATTTTTTAGAGTGTATTTTTAAAACCTAATCGGAGTCACTGCATTTCATGAACGCACTGAAATTTAGGAAGGCTGAATCAGTCAATGAAAACAAATTTGCATGATAATTAAAATTTAAAAAACTTGGCTCTTTATTTTCACATTTGAAAAAGCATCACCTTTATTAATTCTTTCCCGTTGTTTGAACGCGCAGCGACCACAATAAACACTAGATGAATTCAACACGACAATGGACAAACCCAAACTAATCAGCGACGTGAAAATGAACTCTTACCTGCAATCCAAAGTGCTGAGAGTAAAATCCATTGAAAATAAAACGAGCTCATCTCGGGTTTTCGTGACAGCAGGTCTGGCAGGTTTAAAGCGCGTTCCTGGAAACGACATTAAAAACCTTAACTCCTGTTTTTCATTATAAGCTATAAGAGAGCGTCAAACAAAAACGCACCCACAGACTTCATCCCTCGTGACAGATCGGGATACGAAACAAGCACAAAAACAACCAGCTATCATATTTCCCGTTTTCATAGAGACATGACAAAGCAAGTTTGCGTATCAGTCGGCACGCAACAATTTCTGTGCAAGTAGCCTACAACTTTTTGAGGTTATGAAAATAATCATAAACTTAAAACTCGTGCTCAAATGACCTTTTATCGGGTATTCCACACAGAAATGTTGTGGGAAGTTGTTAATAATGGTCCTTCAAGCATGCATGACGGGTTTCCCCCAAAAAACTGGTTGCGTGGAACAAATCTTGAGTTATAATATTAAAGAAAAGCAAATATGTTTGCTTACTATGACTGAAAGTAATACAGCAATGGAAAAAATAACTCAAATGCGGTGACTACAGTAGCAGAAGAGCGGACGTGTCTTACCTCGTGTAGATGGTCATGCACTGGCTTTCAAAACTTCTGTAGCGCCTTCTCGGAATTTCCTTAAATGAGACAGTGAAACTACACTGCACTTCTTGAGCAAACTGCGGTTTTGTCACGATGCCACCCGTGTAGGGAACAGCATACCACCCACCAACACGTAGCCTACGCGACTTGATTTCACTCACCAGTGGATCTGCATGAATGTCCCCATCATACACTCTCAGAAAAAAAGGCACAAAAACTGTAATTGGGACAGTAACACT
>NW_015555810.1:808199-810528 GCF_001515605.1 Sinocyclocheilus anshuiensis
TATCCAAAGCGACTTACAAATGAGGACAATAAAAGCAGTCAAAACTAACAAAAGAGCAACAATATATAAGTGCAAAATGATAAGTCTCGGTTAGCCTAACACAGTACACGTAGCAAGGTGTATATATATACACACACATATACATATTCACACACACAGACACACATTACACACACACACACACACTCACACACAAAGAAAAACAAGTAGATAGAATAGAAAAAATAGAAAGCTAGTGTTTTTTTTTTTTGTTGTTTTTTTTTAAATAAAAAATAATAAAAAAAGAAGATAAATATAGATAAAGTAGAATTAAAATAGGATAGAAAGTGTTAGAGTTAGAGGGTCATATATATATATATATATATATGGTACAGTGTGTGTGTGTGTGTGTATGTATGTATATATATATATATACAGATCAATGCATGGTACTCTATCAAAAGATACACATTTGTACCATATTTACCAAAAAGATGCATATTTGTACCTAAAGTGTAGATATTAGTACCTCAAGTCCATTTGAAAAGGTTGGTGATTTTAACCTCATCCATACATCATTTTCTGAGAGCGTACGGATGACATATTAAAACCACCATTTAAAATAATATAAAGAAAATATAAGTCATTTTAGTTTTTGTTAATCACAATGAAGTGATTTTTTCTGATTGTTTTTTCTTTTCAACAATGAGAAAGAGATCATTAAAACTAATTTCCCTGATCAACATGATTCAAACAAAACATTTCTTTTGAATATTGTTTTAATTGGCAATCAATATATAGGCCGAGTCCTCGATATCACTTTCCATTCTAGTTAGTTTACTTTGTAAAATATTAATATTTATGACATTTTTGGTGAGAAACTACGGTTTTGTATGTTGTTTCAAAACATCTGAAATTATATTTTTTTGTGAATTCAGACTTCCAACTAAAATTAATCACATTTTTGTAATATCTGTTGGGCAACAAGTGTCATTTTTGGTTTATGTGTAATTTTAAATATCAAATAATTTCTCAATTCTTTTATCAAAAAGAGTAAATGCAGTAGGGAAGAGCGGGGTGATTTGAGACTGTGGGGAAGTTGAGCCACCCATGTGTGTATATATTTATACTGTATATACATGTATATATGTAAGAAATATATATAAATCATACATATATATATATATATATATATACACACATGTAAATATTTCTTAAATACACTGAACAAAATTATAAACGCAACACTTTTGTTTTTGCCCAAACAAAAGTGTTGCATTTATAATTTTGTTCAGTGTATATACATGTATGTGTGTGTATTCATACATATAAATATACACAGCACACACATATATATAACGTAAACAAAAACTTGCCCACTGCCCACTGAAGCTAAGCAGGGCTGAGCCTGGTCAGTACCTGGATGGGAGACCTCCTGGGAAAACTAGGTTGCTGCATCTCAGCTACTACCGTCCTTCGGATGAGACGTTAAACCGAGGTCCTGACTCTCTGTGGTCATTAAAAATCCCAGGATGTCTTTCGAAAAGAGTAGAGGTGTGACCTCGGCATCCTGGCCAAATTTGCCCCTCTGATCATCACTAACAATCCCAATATCTACTGATTGGCTTCATCACTCTGTCTCCTCTCCACCAATAAGCTGGTGTGTGGTGGGCGGTCTGGCGCACTATGGCTGTCGTCGCATCATCCAGGTGGATGCTGCACACTGGTGGTCGATGAGGAGAGAACCCCTGACAATGTAAAGCGCTTTGAGTGCCTAGAAAAGCGCTATATAAATGTAATGAATGAATGAATTATTAAATTATTAATTAGTATGAAAAATTCTCAGCTTTCAAATATTGTCATTTTTGAAAGAATTCAAACAATAAATAGTGTTTTGTGGTGACCGATCGCTGTAGCGCCTCAGTTCAAGCGGCACATGAACCGATCATCTCTTCTCTCTCATCTCTTGTTTGCGCTCGCTTTAAACAGACCGCAAGTAAAAGTGGCTCAACTCACCCCGCTCTCCATTTTTTCCCCACATTCACTCATTAATAAAAAGCTGCTGATCAGACACAATATATAGTTAGATGAAAAATATTAAGTTATGAATGTTTTATAAAGCAATGATTCTTCAGGTCCAAACAGATCTGGAATGTGAAAATCATATGCAGATTTTTGTTGTTGTTGTTGTTGTTTTTCCCCTCATAATTTCATACATTTATTAATCTGTAATTTTATATTAATATATATTATTATACTTTATATATTAATATAATACATCAAGACAATCCTCTATCACACACATACATACAGTGTATGCATATATATATATATATATATATATATATAC
>NW_015555810.1:810593-819310 GCF_001515605.1 Sinocyclocheilus anshuiensis
CACACACACACACACACACACACATATATATATATACATATCATTCCTTAACTCATACATGTGTATGATCTGACTGAAGTTGTAGTTCACAAAAACTGGCAGCATTGAACGGAAACCTGTGGAATAGAATCTGGGTCGGCGTTCCTTTGATGAAAAGGTAATTTCTGCAGTGGCGGCTCGTGGGTTTTAAAATAGAGGCGGCACACTAATTTTATTGGTCTGGGGTCCCCGCCGATTCAAATCTTTTTCTGTCTCTTCCTATTTACAGTAAAAATGTAATCTATACTGTACATATAAACATGGTAAAATGTTTGGAGTTAAAATCTTAAAAATAAAATAAAAACAATTAACATAGGAATGATCGACAGAATGTGTGACAAACCAATTTTTCGTTATATACTGACAAAAGCATAGTATGTATCCCACAACAAAACCATAAGAAATGTCTTTTTATATACATAATTTCTGCTATTTAAATCATTATAAATGTCTTTACTGTCACTTTTCATTCATTTAATGCATCCTTGCCGAATAAAAGTATTCATTTTTGGAATCGCCTTGTCTAGTTTTTCTCCTCAGACACCAAAAAAAGAGGAAAGTCATGAGGAAACTGGTTGGTTCGGTTAAACCAAAAATAAACTTCTGGAACAAAGGCTGCTAAAAAAGTGAGCGTTTACTGGCAGTAAACCTGTAGATTGACCTCCAGATTGTTGACAGCATCACTATACACAGTACAACTTGACCCTGAGTATTCACATTTAGTGTTAGTCTAGAAACTGAACCAGTTTCTCTCTTTAGCTTTGCCTCTGACGGGCATATGGTAGTGCACCTCCCTCCAGAAGCGCGCCGAGGGCTCGAGAGAGGTCACACGCTCCTCTGACTTCCCGTCGCAGAACGCCCACCTCTTCCTTCTCTTCCAGGCCTGCAGAGCTCCCTGTTTGTCCTTGAGGAGGCGGATGGAGTGAGGCAGGCGCAGCGGCTCGCGGATCTCCTCCAGCTCCAGCAGCACGATCCTCATGGAGTTCTCCACCAGCGCTTGGTACAGACCCGTCTGCTGCTCGGCCCATTCCTGCGCCTCCGGGCTGCAGAGTGACGACGCCGTGTAGAGCAGCAGCAGTCTGCGACAGCGGCTCAGAGCGTCCTGCACCACATCCACCACAGCTGGAAAACACCGGGAAGAGCCAGGTAAAGCTCTGAAGAATGTAGTGATGGAAACTCAAAATATATGACAAATCAATAAAGATTTCAGACAGAATAATATGTTCAAATGGTACAAATATATAGCCAAAAATATTAGTATTGTAATTTTATACTTATACTGTAAGATAAAATGTATTATTATTTTTCTTAAATACTTATTTACAATAAAAAATGTAAATAGTAATATATTTTATATTTTTGTTATTTTTTAAGAACTAATTTTTTATAAAAAAGAAATGTATACTAATTTTATACTAATACTAAATTTTTATACTAATTTTTTATACAGTGAAATATTAAAATAGTAAAATTTATTTTGTTAAAAACTATACATTATCATTATTATCATAATATCATTATTATTATTATATAGTCATATTATAAATTAATAAATATATATATATATAATAATACCAAACTTTACCCCTATTTAATGTAGCCACACATTATACACACAACATTTTTATTTTTTTTTTATCGCAATTGCATTTTTTCAGATTTTTATCAATTTTTCCCCAAAATGTGTGGCTACATTAAATAGGGGTAACGTTTGGTATTATTTGGTATTAATAGTATTATTTCTTGTTTAATATTTTCTTAATAATAATTATAATAATATTAAAAATAATATTTAACAACAACAATAATAATAATAATAATACAAATTATTATTACTATTTTAAAGCCATATTAATATATAAAATCACAAAATTTTGGCCCAAATTGTGCAGAACTACAAATAAGCACAACAATTATTATTATTATTCTTTTTTTTTATCACAATTGTTATCAGAAAAATCTCAATTAGATTTTTCTTTCCAAATCGTGCAGCTACATTAAATACGGCTTACGTTTGGTTTTCGATCTTCACTTGATGTCTAATTTGAAATCAGAATAAAAGTTTTTGATTGTTTAACGTTTAAAATTGAAGAAATTAAGACAGCCATATATTAGTATAGCCAAAAATATAAGAATTGTAATTTTATAGTTATACTGTAAGATAAAATATATTATTTTTCTTAAATACTTATTTACAATAAAAATTGAAATAGTAATATTTTTTATATTTAGTATTTTTTAATTAAATTTTTTAAATAGTAAGCTCTTTTTAATAATCACATTTTAAATCACAATTTTTTCCAATTTGATTTTTTCCCCAAATGGTGCAGCTACATTAAATATGGCTTACATTTGGTGTTCGATCATCATTTGATGTTTTATATGAAATCACAATATACTGTTATATGACAACGCTTTATGTTTTGTTGCCAGGCTTTACCTTCTCCAGGCAGGCCGTCCCGGCCAAGGATGAACAGCTTATAACCGTACTGGCCCTCCAGGACCTGCGGCAAAGTGCTCATCGCAAAAATCTCAGCCTTTTCGCTTGAGCCCTCGAGGACTCTGGGATAGGCGATGTATGCATCATACTGCTTACCATCACCGTCTACAAGAAGCAAACAAAGAGCACAGAACATGCTAAACTAAATACATCAAAGGCAATTAATATGCATTTTTTCAGCATGTTCTGCAGCGCTGCGAATGCATGAAAGGTGTTAATTCTAGTTCATGTAGCATGCGTAATTTCCCAGTAACTGCACGACGCTGCTAAAGTGTAAAAGTGTATTTCCTGTTTGTTGACTACCTGTGGTTTTGTAGAGGAATGGAAACACCGTCCTGACCCACAAGGCCAGCTCCACCTTGAATATGGTGCACAGAAGCACACCCGTCACGAAGAGCAATGCCACAGAACCCAGAAGAAGACCAAGAAGCAAGAAAAGATTTGCATCTGGTGATGAAGGGACAGGACAAACAAAAACAGCTGTTTATGTTCTGCTAGTATAATGAACATGTGAACGTAGATCACGTTTGCTTCAAGAAAAATAACTTCCCACTGGCTAATCTTCAAATGCACTTAAAGGCAATATAAACTTTCTATAAACTTTAAAACATGCAACTCTGCAAACACAGTATTCAGGGAATTAAATAAGACTAAAAACATTAGTAAATGCATTAATTTGTTAATGAATAAAAGTAAATATATATAAACTAGTTCATAAAATGAAAGAGAGGGGCTTTCAAGATGTTATTTTTTCAAATATTAAAAATAAGATATTAAAAATATTCACATTTAAATATTTAAGTCATTTAAATATAAATTAATAATTTTATTATTAATATGAATTAACATAAAATCTATATAACTTCAACATTTAAATTAGTGATGTTTGTAGAAAATTGTAGAATTTTCTGCAATTATTCATTAACATTTGAAAACAAAAAAATGAAGACAGCCTTAAATATTAGTATAGTAATTTAGTTGTACTATAAAATAAAATGATTATTGTATTTCTTAAATTCTCATTTCTTTGTCTTCTAATTTTTTTATTTTACAGTGAATTGTTAATATAGTAATACTTCTTATTTTGATATTTTAGTAATAACTTTATTATGTAGTTATTCATTTATTATTATTATTATTATTTTATAGTCATATAAAATATTTACGCCAAATTGTGCAGCTCTAAAAACAAGAACAACAAACCTGGAGTTTTTGAAAATTGCATTTAAAATTGCAATTGCATTTTTTCAGGGAAATAAAATAAATAACAATCAGATTTGTTTTTCTTCAAATCATGCAGCTCTCTAACCCAGACTACATTAAATACGGCTTGCGTTTGGTGTTAGACCACCATTTGATGTCTAATGCACACTTATTATTAAATTACACAATTTTCAGCAAATATTCATTATTCAAAATTGATGTAGTTAAATCTTTCAATAAATATATTAACACATCAGTTTTCCCCAGATCATTATGTAGATCAACATAAATGAGGTATAATCATTTATTAAATGTTCAATAATAACCATTTTTAATTAAAAACTATTATTTACATTATTTAAATGATAGTTAACCAATAAAACTTTACACAAACTCTTATAAACTCTTCGTAATAAAATAAAATAACATAAAAAGTGCAGATTTGTTGCTGGTTTGTACTTTCTCTTGTACTTTCTCTAGCTCTGACTAGATGAGAAACGCCCACTGCTCGCTTAACCAGCGGCCGAGTTTGCAACAACTAGTCGCTGCCACTTGCAAATCTTTAAAATGCATATAGAAATGCATAGAAACTCTAAAACATGTTACTCTGCAAACACAGGATGCAGGGAATTAAATAAGACAAATCTGTCATGAATACGATACCAGCAGCCATTAAGTAAATCCATTAATATTTTAATAAATAAAAGTAAATAAATTCATTAACAGGGCATTCAAGATGTTTAAATAAATTAGGGTTGTAAATTAATAAAAAAAAATAAAGTTTCTTGCAATTATTTATTAACATTTGATTAAGACAGCCATAAATATTAGTATTGCAATATTAGTATTTGACTTATTTTTATTAGTATTTCACTTATTATATGATTTCTTAAATACTTGTTTTTTTTATTTTACATTGAAATATAAAAATAGTAATATCTCTTATTTTGCATTTAAAATGTTCAGTAAAAACTAATATTAATTAAAAATGATTACTTGAATTATTTACTTGATAGTTAACCTTTAAAACTTTAGACAACCCAATAAATTCTTCGTAATTAAATACAATAACATAAGAAGGTGCAGATTTGTTGATGGTCTGTGCTTTCTCTTGCTTTGCTTGCAGGAAAATCTCAGCAGCTCTGTCTACATGAGAAACTCGCTCGCTTAACCAGTGGTCAAGTTTCCAACAACTAGTCATCTGTCAGTCGACAATGAGAGTGAAAGTGCCGTACCACAAAATGATATCTGATGTACAGTTATGAGTGGCAGGTTTCTGAACTAATAAAAATGCACATATTTATCAAATGAACTGGCTAATAGAGAACGATTTTTGTGTTGAAGTAATATTGATTTAGGTATTGTTGTGACGCACCCACAGGGACGAGTGAGATCTGGCCGCTCGGTTGTCCTCGGCTGCTGGATGCCATACAGGTGAAGTTTAAATAGAAATCTTCCTCCCAAACAGCAGACAGTGAGAGCGTTCGCACCATAAGGAAACCATCCTTCGTTCTGCTTTCACTTTAAGAGGAAAGGACAAGGGTTACACTTCAACTGAAGGAAAAATATATTACTCACCAGCATAACAATACACACTAATACACGGGAATATTCACCCACATGTCTTTTTACCACACAGAGACCATAAAGATGTGGTTTCTGTCTACCAGTGTTATACTCACAATAAAGTCATTATCTTTTTACAGTTAGTCGTCTTTTATTTTTTTTTTTATCTCTTTTCTTTATATCTGTCGTGTGACTCATGAAATATGCATGCATGCAAATAAATCTTATCACAGTAATGATATATATATATGGGTCAAAGACGAAAAACGGTTTAAGCATTAAAAACAATAAGTGTAATACTGCTTTAAATTGTTGTTCCCCTCCCCCCAATTTTTTTTTTTAAGTTTTCTGTTTAATTTAATTGCAGTCTTGTTGTTGTTTTTCTGAGCAAAAAATAAATATCATACATTTTTCCCGTGATTTACAGAAGAGACGCACTAAAATGTAATTCAGTGTAACAATCTTGTCAGGCATGTTTACAACAAAAATCAGTTTATGACATATTAAAAGACTAATTACTTTCACCCCAAATACTAATTAGTTGTAATTTTACATTTCTAAAAGTTGCCACTATCCTAGGTTTTGCCCATTTGTCAGAAATAATTTTTTACTCATTTAAAATATATATATATATATATATATATATATATATATAAAATCACAAGTTATTTTTACTGGGAAAAAATGATTTAAAATGTTTTATATTTAATATTACATAATTATTGATTATATTATCTAATCATGTATTATCCAATAAATGAAATAGTTCACAAATGAAAGGTTTTATCTTATTTGAGTATTTTCTCTTTTAAGTTTAGTTCTCTTTATTGATGCAAATAAAAAGATGATTCGTAATAAATGTGTAAGACTAGTTTTACTGCGAAAAGAAATCAACGAAAACATTTTGTATATTACATAATTGTGGTCGTGCTATTTTTGTATTATTCAATTAATTAAATACTTTACTAATCTTATTTTTTCTTAGTAGGACATTTATAGATGCAAATCGATAGATTATTCATAATATATATATATAAGTCTAGTCTATATGGTTTCAAACAAAGAATAATTCATTTAAATCTTATATCGCAATAAAGACATATCATAATAGTTGTTTTTTTTCCATGAAAATGTTTAATATATTAAATAATCATATTAACAGCTATTTTTGTATTATCCAATGAATGAAATACTTTGCAAATGAACAGTACTTCAAATTTATTGAGATTTTTTGCTATTTAGTACGAATTTTATAGATGCAAATCAAGAGATTATTCATAATAAATACATAACAAGTCTTGTCTATATGGTTTCAGACAATAAAGGATAATTAATTAAAGTCTTCTACCACAGGAACAACATACAGTCATTCACATTATAGTTATTTTTACTAGGAAAAATCAATGAAAGTGTTTTAAATATTAAATAATATAGTGGTAAGGGCTATTTTTGTATATCCAATGAATGAAATACTTTACAAATAATCGGAGCTTCTTCTAATTTAATTATTGTCTCTTTTTAGTAGGAACTTTATAGATGCAAATCAAAATATTACTGATAATAAATGCATCATAAGTCTAGTCTATATGGTTTCAAACAACAACGTTTAATCACGGTAATGATATATAATAAATAATTTTTGTATTATGCAATGAATGATATATTTACAAATGAAGGGTGCTTCATATTATTTGATTTTTTTCTCTCTTTTTTGTAGCAACTTTATAAATGCAAATCAAAGGATTATTTGTAATAAATGCATGGTATATCTAGTCTATATGGTTTCAAAGGATAATTCATTTAAACTGTGGACACCAAACCTGACCAAATGAAAGTGGAAACCTATCTCATCTGAAACACAGCTAAATTCAGTACGCACTTCATGGGTTTCTGATGAACGCGATGTGACGTGTTTTGGGATATAAACTCCTCTTCAGACCCCAGCAGGACCTTCCAGATCACATCAACCATGGGAATGCCTTTTCCCCGAACAACGACCACGCAGTCCTTCCTGAAGGATGAACCTGATGAACAAACAAACACAGGCTGAGTCTATAATACTCTCATAGGCCGCGTACAAACTGCAGTTTTGTGCATTTAGTTGTAGGATGTGGTTAATAAATGAACTTCATGTGTACAGAACACATATATGTGACCCTGGAGCACAAAACCAGTCATAAGGGTCAATTTTTCGAAATTGAGATTTATGCATCATCTGAATGTTGAATAAATAAGCTTTCCATTGATGTATGGTTTGTTAGGATCGGACAATATTTGCTCGAGATGCAACTATTTGAAAATCTGGAATCTGAGGGTGCAAAAAAATCAAGATATTGAGAAAATCATCTTTAAAGTTGTCCAAATTAAGTTCTTAACAATGCATATTATTAATCAAAAATTTAATTTTGATATATTTACGGTAGGAAATGTACAAAATATCTTCATGGAACATGATCTTTACTTAATATCCTAATGATTTTTGGCATAAAAGAAAAATTTATAATTTTGACCCATACAATGTATTGTTGGCTATTGCTACAAATATACCCCAGCGACTTAAGACTGCTTTTGTGCTCCAGGGTCACATATTGAGTGGCTAAAAAACAGTGATAAATAAACGATAATACAGTAATAAATAAATGAAATGTCCAGCTCACCCCTCTCCACTTTGATGATCTCATTAACCGGCTCGATCATTTGTGGCTTCATTAAATATTCATCTGCAATAATTAAAAAAGCTTTAAAAAGGCAAAGTAATTATAAATAATCATATACCAGTGATTTAAAGCACTGTTTTGCTTCAGGGTCCAAACAGCTGATAAAAACATCACAAGTAATCCACAGCACTCCAGTCCATCAGTTAACATCTGGAGAAGACAAAAGCTGAAACAAATCCAGCATTAAGACGTTTTTAACTCAAATACGAGTCCATAATCCATAATAATGCTTCCTCCAGTGAAAAAGTGTTCTGGTCTGAATCAGGAGAGAAATCTGCACAGATCAAGCAGCGTTTAAACAGCTCTAAACAAATATGTGTGTGGATTTTGATGTGAGAGACAACAGGAGATGGACTTTTTCACTGTAGGAAGCGTTATTATGGATTATGGACTCATATTTTAAAAACGTCTTAATGCTGGATTTGTTTCAGCTTTTGTCTTCTCCAGATGTTAACTGATGGACTGAAGTGCTGTGGATTACTTGTGGATTATTGTGATGTTTTTATCATTCACTGCACGGCACCCATTGGTGAGCACGTGATGCAATGCTACATTTCTCCAACCCTGATGAAGAAACAAACTCATCCAACTCATCCTTGGACTGAGGGTGAGCACATTTTCAACAAATTCTCATTTTTTGGTTGTTCCTTGCAGTCAAACGATCATCAACTAGTCAAGTTTTTTTTTTTTTT
>NW_015555810.1:820323-822278 GCF_001515605.1 Sinocyclocheilus anshuiensis
AATCCAGCATTAAGACGTTTTTAACTCAAATACGAGTCCATAATCCATAATAATGCTTCCTCCAGTGAAAAAGTGTTCTGGTCTGAATCAGGAGAGAAATCTGCACAGATCAAGCAGCGTTTAAACAGCTCTAAACAAATATGTGTGTGGATTTTGATGTGAGAGACAACAGGAGATGGACTTTTTCACTGTAGGAAGCGTTATTATGGATTATGGACTCATATTTTAAAAACGTCTTAATGCTGGATTTGTTTCAGCTTTTGTCTTCTCCAGATGTTAACTGATGGACTGGAGTGGTGTGGATTACTTGTGGATTATTGTGATGTTTTTATCAGCTGTTTGGACTCTCATTCTGACGGCACCCATTCACTTCACTGGTGAGCACGTGATGCAATGCTACATTTCTCCAAACCTGATGAAGAAACAAACTCATCCTAATCTTGGCTGGCCTGAGAGTGAGTGGCTTTTCAGCAAATTGTCATTATGTTCACACATCATCTTCCCATTGTGCAGTAAATGCTCACCCTTCACTTCACACTCTATAGTTTCGGCCATTTCACGGACGACTCCAGCTACACGAAAGGTCATTTTACAGGTGTAAAATCCAGCGTCATCGAGATGCACTTTGCGTATGTTGAGCATATCTTCATTTGGAACAAATTTCTTATCTTCTTGAAGGAGCTCACAGTTCTGAGAGGAAAGCAGACACAGTAGAGACAAAGAAAGAGCAAATCAAATCTATGCATCTAAATGAATGAATGCGCAAAGGCAGGTGCACAATGTATTTATGTCCGTGTCTCAGTGTTGACATTACATTTATGCAAACCACAGATGTTTTTATTTGAAGAAACATACTCCGCATTGAAGGTGTCAGTTTTTATCAGTTTATGCATGTGAATTTTGCTGTTTGAGGTTCAGGAAAGCACACAAAAATAATGAAAAAATAAATAAATAAAAATAAATAAAATAAAAAAGATAAATATATATATTTTTAAATAAAATAAAAAATAATGCAATAGTTATTATTGACCACATTATTTGATTTTATTTAAATAATGACATTTTCAAAATGCATTCATTCAAATTGCTTAGAAGCAGCATAAATCTCTGAGTTTTAATCCAAATGCATGGAAATTGTATATGCAATTCAAATACATTAATCTTACATTTAGGCCTAATGTGACTCTTAGACTTGGAGAAGTCATGGAAACTAATACAACTTTAAAAATCTTCTATAATGAATATACATTTTGCTCAACAGAACAAATTTGGAACAACATAAGGGAAAAGTAAATAATCACAGGACTTTCATTTTTGGATGCACTATCTCTTTAAGGCCTCTCTGGCGAACTTGATCAGATAAAGAGATAAACAATGCATTTTCTACCTTGTACCACAGGATGGACGGACTGTCCACGCTCTTTAGATATTTCCTCAGAGGGCAGACGAGGAGATCGTTCACATGAGCGCTGATCCGCTGGAGTCCCCTCTGCGGTCTCTCACAGTTTTCTGACGTCATTTCGGTCACCACCAGTCCTGTCGCCTGTTTGTAGCACTCACTTTGAGTCCTGATGACAAAATACACACAGACAGGGTTATTGGGGATCAAAACAAGCAGTTGCCACACAAATGCTCGCTCTCCTAAACCAAAGACATGACAGCCAACTCAATGTCAGCAATCCAAACATGCAAACTGAGTGACAGGCAGCATGTGTTTTTAACTAAAGTCCGGACCGTTCTGGGCCGATTTCTCACAACGTGTATTTTAATAATACCTGTCAGGTAGTAGAGACATTTTTATGCATGCTATTTTAAAAAGAAATCACTGTCTGCAATGCCTTAAAAAAAACTGTGTTCTGTTCTAGTATTCTGCATGTCATATTTTACACACAGCAGTGGCATGGAAATAAGATATAATGGAGAGGAGATGGAAAACACACACACACACACACACA
>NW_015555810.1:822384-860679 GCF_001515605.1 Sinocyclocheilus anshuiensis
CACAAAAATAATGAAAAAATAAATAAATAAAAATAAATAAAATAAAAAAGATAAATATATATATTTTTAAATAATATTTTTTTTATGCATATATAATTATTCACTTTTTTTGGTAATGTTTGAAAAATATGAATGTTCAAGGTTGTTTTTACCCTGTTTTTCTTCTTCTTCTTCTTCTTTTATGTTATGATTTTTAGCAAATTGTATTGAATCCTTGTAGGATAAATTTGACCTGAAACATTACGATCGCACCCTGAATTTAAAATATTAACAAGGGCTAGTTTGTTCCTTAAACATCAGCAATTTTTATTTAAGAATCAAGGTTCCCACCCCCAAAAAGATTCACGCAGAAATATGGGAAGACTAATGCAAAAGACTAATGCTGCCCTCTGCTGACAGATTAAGTTCCATGCATTTATCTATATCAGCATTTCTCAACCTTGTTTTTTATTTTTTCCATACGTTCCTCACAGCCCTTCTTATACTGGATTTCTTAAAAAAATAAAACAAAAAACAAAACATACATACAAAATAAAATTATAAAATAAAATAAATAATCTATAAAAACAAAATAAACATTATAAATTAATTAAAATTAAATAAATACATTTTTTTAACAGTCCTAATATTTAAGTTTCTGATTCATAGGTTTAGCAAAACACAAACTATATAACATAAATAAAAACAACAATAAACAAACAAACAGCTAGTTTGCTTCATGGGTTGATTCATATAAAACAAAAGAATAATATTAAAATAAATAAACAAATAAAACAATAAATAAAAAAAAGTACATAAAGTTAACTGTCCTATCATTTTAAGTTTCTGATTTAGCAGAAAACAAACAATAACAATACTTATAAAAAAATAAACATATAACTTAATTATATTAATTATTTAAAAATAAATAACACAACAACAAAAAGGTAGGTAGCTTAATAAAATAATAATACTATGAAAATAAATCTACAATAATATAACAAATAAAAAAATAATAAATAAACAAACAATTTTAGCAGTCCTTATATTTTTTAAGTTTAAATCATTGATTTATTTTTTCCCTAGTAAACGCCCGTAAGGTAATCTTTTTTTTTTCAGCTGAAGCTCAATTAACTTAATTAACTTATTACTATCTCTTGATATTGTAAGCATTAAGTAATATTTCTGTATAATACATTTCCTGCATCTTTACTTGTTCTATTAAAAAAAAGAAAATAGCTTTTTTTCCAAATTGTGTTATTTCAAGTAACAAATAAGAAGCTTCCAGCAGCGCATTCTACTTTACACAGAAGAACAGCTAAGCACCACATCTTTGCCTTTGAACTTTTGTATTAATCTGTATATTCAGCCTGTTTTCTTAACCTTTCTTTACTTACAGCTTCTGTCAGTGACAGTAAGTGTGTGTTTTGCGGAAGCAGGTTGTTTAAAGGTCAGGATCTTCAACACCTGTTCAACACTACACTGGTTTGCTCATGTCACTATCCTGGAAACTCCACATAGTAATCCTTCCTGATCTTTCCATCCATTTATTTCTTCAGTCAACAGAGCACTGCAGCTTCAGTGAATCTCACCAAAACATATCAAGGTCGCGGTGGAAAAAAATCTCAGCATATTAAAAATAGGCTTGGAGGAAAAAATAAAGGGCATTTCTGTTGCACGCGAGGCCTGTAACCATGAGTCCCTGACAGACTGACCACATCCTCTGCTCAAAATGTGTTTCTAAAACATTTCACTTCCAAAATGACTGCATGCGAAGAAAGCCCCTCCTGAAATCCCCCACCCCACAGAAACGTCCCCAAACTCCTTAATCCCTTTGATCATATTTACTCTTATTCATATTGTGATAATATTGTGATTCATATTGCATAATGCAGTAAAATTGAATATATGGGGGCGAAAATGTTCCTAATTTTTCTATATGATACATTTAGGCAATATCACTCAAATATCAGCACAACTGAAAATGTGATATTGATTTTACACAACAGTTCAATAAACAAACTAATATTGAGACTTAAAATGAAATGTGAAATGTTTGGAATAATATTTTATAAGATTTTTTATTTTAAAGAAGTCTCTTCTGCTCACCAAGGCTGAAATTACTTGATTAAAATACAGTAAAAACTGTAAAAATTGTGAAATATTTTTACAATTTAAAATAACTGTTCTTTATGTGAATATCTGTTAAGATGTAATTTATTTCTGTGATCAACGCTGAATTTTCACTCCAGTCTTCAGTGTCACATGATCCTTCAGAAATCATTCTAATATGCTGCTTTGCTGCTCAAGAAACATTTCTGATTTAAATATGACAGTCATATTTTTTGTGGAAACCGTGATATACTACCATTCAGAAGTTTGGGGTGAGTAAGATTTATTTATTTTTTTAAATAATACTTGTATTTAGCAAGATTCTATTTCAAATAAATGCTGTTCTTTTGAACTTCCTATTCATTAAAAAATTCTGAAAAATAAAATGTATCACTGTTTCCACAAAAATATGAAGCAGCAAAAACTATTTATAATAAGAAACATTAATAACCTTTTGAAATGGTCGAATGAATGACTCAATGACTCACTCCTTAAGACGGTGTGACTTGAGTTTCATATTTAAAGTATCACTTCATTTGACAAAAATCATTTCATATTTCTAGATTCCATTAGTTTTTAAACAATCTCACATCATTATTTATGCAGCTGTAATTGCAGTGTAAATGCAAACAAATGCTGCTTTAGATGCAGTTTCTGTGTCACTTCTGCGGCGCAAAAAGTGGATTTTGCTGATACTGATTTCATTTGATTGGTAACAGTCCTATAGTTTCTTATTACTCTAAATTAATTAATTGATTAAATGTAAGGATTTGACAAAAGATGATGCATACATCAAACAAGGAACTGGGTGTTTTAAAGTACTCAGTACAAAACAAAACAAGAAGATAAATAAATAATATAAAAATAAACAAATAAAACAATAATTATTAAAACAAAAACAACAATAATATAACTAAATAAACACATACATAGTGCAAAACAATAGAAAATTAGCAAGTAAATAATAAACAAATAAAATAATGAATGAAATATTAGAATTTGACATAAAAGATGATGCATACACCCAATAAGGATCTGGCTGTCCTCAGTAAAAATAAATAAACAAATAAAACAAATAAATACATAATATAAAAATAAATAAATAAATAATAATTATTAAAATATAAAACTAAATAAAAATAAATAAATACTCAGTACAAAACAAAAGAAAATGAGTAAATACATGAATTATTATTATCATTATATTATTATTCATTATTAATCATCATCATCATAAATATTAAGAATTTGACATAAAAATGACATACACTGAATAAAGAACTGGGTGTGTTAACGTGCTCAATACAAAAAAAGAAAATAATAATAAAAATAATATAAAATAAACAAATAAAGTTATTATAATATAAAAATAAATAAATGAACAACAACAATAATATAAATAAATAAATACTCTACAAAAAATGAAAAATAAAATAAATAAAATGTAAAGTAAAGTAAAGTAAAGTAAGCAAGCAAGCTTTGGTGACATAACAGGCCTAATCCAGACAAAGGAACCAGCACAAAAACACACTCAGCAAAACATTGTCTAATTATCATAATCAGTTGATTCATTTTATATTGTGAGGAAGATACTTAAAAAGAAACGCTGAAATTAATTTATTTTAACTAAAAAAGACAACTAAACAGTCAGTAATAAAATAAGAATAGCTAAATGACAAGCAATGGCACAAACAAATACAATAACAAAATACAAATACAATTAACTGTGCTTTAAGTTTTTCAGGTAGGTATAACCGTAATATTCAGGTACAGAAATACCACAAAAAACTGAATAATCCGTTTAACTTTTAAATAACACTGGTTAGTAGGGCTGCACGATTAATCGAACGCGATTGTCATGCGCATTTTGTTAGTAATGCCGGTTCTGTAATCAGCAGTAAATCATCATCACGTGCTTTCAGATGGAGCAGCATTTACTACACAGATACGCATGACAATCGCAGCTTCTGTCGAATCGCCATCTCAATTCCATTTCGATTTATCGTGCAGCCCTACTGCTTAGTCTTCAATGTATAAATAAACATTAATGACAGACAGCAGCAGTAGAATTATGCACAATCCCGCGCCGAAATTCAAGCCCTGATAAACAACAATATCCCCAAAAATATTAAGACATCTTTTTTTTTTGGTAACACTACTAATTCCTACGAGTAAAACACTTTGAGTGCCTGAGTGAAGTGGCTTGGTGCGTGCTTCAGACAGATTCTTATTGATAAACATATAGAATTGCTTTAAAGATCAAGAGGAAAGAGTCTGTTCATACCTGACCACACATGTGTACTTTCCTTGCTGCTGCATGGTGACGTTGAAGAACCACACTTGTGTTTTCTTGAGCATGACGCTCTGCTCCAGCTTCGTGATCTCAGAGCCCATTCTCTCATCGTACCATGTGACGCTGTATGGCGTTTCTGCAGGATTAAAGAGATAATGCACTTGCAATGGGCACTCCAGTATCGCCACTTCACCCGGGATTGAGAAAGCCCGCTCAAACGCCTGTCCGAAATCCCTGCAGGATTCTGTTTAGAGACATGCATGATGAAGACAGTTAATAACCAACACAAAACAATGCTAGAGAATGTAAAGGCATAATACGAGAGCATGGGAATAAAATTAATTTGGAAAAAAATTAAACAATATAGTGACACCAATGCTAAAATTTTTTTCCATGCATTTCCTGCCTCAAGCAGTGTTATTATTGTTAACTAAAACCATAAAAATGACTTTAATTAAATTAAACATTAACTGAAATCAAATAAAATATTAAAAAAAACAAACTAATTTCAACGAGTTCTCATTTTCATTTAGTTTGTTGAAGTTTTAAAATAAATAAAAATACATAAACTAAAACTTTATTAAAACTATATGGACACATTAAAATACTAATAATACTAATAATAAAATGACAAAGACACACAATACAATTACTAAAACTTAAAGGGATAGTTCACCCAAAAACAAAAAAATTAAGTTAATATATATATGGATATTTTTCTTATAAAAACACATCGATTTGCTTCAGGAGGCCTTTATTAACCCTCCGGAGCCGTGTGGAGCCCTTTTCATGATGGATGGATGCACTTTATTGGCTTTTTTAAAATCTCAACACCCATTCACTGCCATTATAAAGCTTGGAAGAAGTAATTTGCATTTTTGGGTGAACTATCCCTTTAAAAAAATGTAAATGAAAAAAGAAAATATAAAAATAGAATTTATTCAAAATATTAACAAAAACTATAAGTACTAAATAAATAAATACCTGAAAATAAAATAAAAAAAATAAGATTGCATTTTATCCACAACACTGTTCATAAATTATTTTAGTAGATTTCAACAAATGAGTTTGATATATTCAATAAAAAAAAAATATTCAGGGTAAATTGCAAGAGAAGGCTTCATATATATATGTGTACTGTGCACCTTGTATGTATCATAATAACCATTTTCAGAGCTTTGCAGCCACGCCTTGAGGTTAAATGCTGTTCTGTACACAGAGTTTTATGAGGTACATTAAATCAAACATCCTCATCAAGCTATAATTGAGTTTTATTTAATTTACAGGCAGTATTATTCATTTACAGTATATGACTCACTTCATCCAGCTAGTAAAGTTATTGAAGGAAACAGATGCAACTTCCTTACCTGGACCTAAAGTTTCCGTTGAGATCACGGCACATTCAGTTGGCCAAAGTACAGCGACCAGGAAAATGAGGGACGACCGACCCATATCTGTAGAGAAAGAAATGACAAAATGACTGAATTTGAATAGAGATGCAGAATGCAGAAGTGTAATTTCATATTTGAATTTAAGAAATTAGAATTATAATAGAATGTCTAACGGATGACAAGAAAAAAAAAATATATATATATTTGTTTGTTGTTGTTTTTTTCCCCCAAACATCTGCAATCACAACTTTTAATTTCCCTGATATTTGCAGATTTTCCATGACCCTAATGTTAGAAAACCCTATAAATAATATCCAGGCACTCTTGAATGTTCCCTTCAGCTTTTATGATGTTGTTAGTCATGTTTGATGAACTTTGAACCTCATGTTTACTGAAAGTGTTTGAGACACAAACTCAAAGGTCAACCCAGGATCAGGGTGAAAAAAACACCATTTGTAAAATATTTTTTCACTATTTTCCTTTTTTTTCCCCAAACATCTGCAATCACAACTTTTAATTTCCCTGATATTTGCAGATTTTCCATGACCCTAATGTTAGAAAACCCTATAAATAATATCCAGGCACTCTTGAATGTTCCCTTCAGCTTTTATGATGTTGTTAGTCATGTTTGATGAACTTTGAACCTCATGTTTACTGAAAGTGTTTGAGACACAAACTCAAAGGTCAACCCAGGATCAGGGTGAAAAAAACACCATTTGTAAAATATTTTTTCACTATTTTCCACACACACACACACACACACACACACACACACACACACACACACACACACACACACGGTATATTATCTATAAATAAATAAATGTAGCAAAAATGATGGCAAATGAGACACACAAAATCAATTAAAAACACAAACACAGATGTGGGAATTAAATGCACACTTATTTGACACAATATTTAATTTCCAATTTGTTTTTTAAGAAAATTAGAATTTCTTAAATGAATTTCTCTCTGAAGTTGCTAGTAAATGTCACAAACAATTACAAAGAAATGGCAAGCAACACACTGAAGTAGAAAAACTTAAATATTTTCTTGCAAAACGTTAATTTTTCACAGAGTATGCACTGCTTGCACGGTCAGTATTTTTAGAAAATGACAACTGGGAACTAATTACAAACCGCAAAAAATAATAAAATACACAATAAAATAAGACTGCAAATTGATTCTGAGATGCAAAAGTGCAGTAACATATAATCTGATGACCAACCCTTAAATAACTAAGCTTATATGAATACATGTGAATTTCTACTCTCACTTCCCTCCTCTCCAAGAAACGCAGATAGATGGGAAATGCTGACTAGAGCTGAAGCTCTGTAGCGGAGAGTGCCGATCCAGCAATCGACCGACTAAAACAGAGTCAATCTTGCACAACAGTTTTCGTTCTTTAAAAGAGTAGACTACACGGCTGCACTTCAGAGGAACTTAACATGCTTGCTCAGCGTTAAAAATGGGAATTTGAGGAATAAATGTAAACATGCACATCCGAGAAAAAGGGAACATTCTGTTGTCAAACAGGATCATGGCCTACATTAACCCTGAATTTAAACTAACCAGCCAAAACTTGATCTGCTTGTAACCTCCAAACCCTCATCCAGATGTTCAGTGGATTGCAAAATATTTACTTCACAGTTAGTAAATAGTTTTTAACAGGTGATGACGTCAATCGATTCCACTTGTACTTACATGCTTACAGCAGCCACATTTAAAGAAAAAAAAAACCCAGCCGCATTTAAAAAACCAGCAAGCTATGCAAATAAATTTTAAAGGGATATTATCATTTTAATAGTGGCGTTCCAGCGGATGACGTAGGACGTAGGGGTGTAATGATTCATCGATATGGATCGATACATCGATACGATGTCTGACGATACGATGCATCGATGCATGCGTAAAATATCGGTATCTGTAGCATAAATAGGCACCTTTATTTTGGCACTGTCCACATTTTCACATAATGTCCGTCTAAGCATTACCAACAACGCGTGCATTCTCGTTCAAACTCACGTATCAGGACTCGATATAAGGACTGCCCGAAGGCACAAGGTGAGCATAAAAGACGCTCGGGATTGTTGGCGGAACAGTCGAGCGCTGTGTGAGAAGTTTTCTGCGCACACATCTGAAGCGCGCGCACGCACACAGACAGCCACGTCTACACCGCGCGAATACTAAATTGAGCTCTCTTCCACTTTTTTGTGCATGGATGAATAAATAGACATTTGTTTTGGCGAATATCCTAGTAAACACAGCTGGTTAGAAAGAAAAGGCATGTGTATCAGTAGTTAAATCCGTGCTTTCGTTCTTAAAGTGTATTATCCATATGTCGTTTTTGATAAAAATGTGTTTTTCTCACCTTTTTGCTCAAAATAATGCATTTTTTATGAAATCTACATATATTAAAGTGTTGATAAAAAAAGAATGCTTTAAGCTAGAATAAAACGGATTTTTTTGGTTTAAAAGTAGAGGCTCTGATCTTTATTTTGGTGTATTGCATATTCAAATATTCATACAGCAAAATATACTGGATGCCATAAAATTTTAGTGAAAAACATGAAAATCGCTGGCAGCGGCTGGCAACTTTTTTCAAAAATGCTGGCGGGGAAAGAGTTAAAGACTATGTATAAATAGTTTTTTTATTTACTTGGTTTTTCACTTATTTCTCACAGTGAATATAGCCGTTGTTGCTGTTGCTGAATGATGCTAAATTATAAACAAACAAACACTGTCCATCATCGTGTCTGTCCTTTTATTGTGGTTTTATTTTTGTATTAGTAAAGCTTCAGAGCCCTGATGTGGTTGTGTGTGTGTGTGGTGGTCTCTTTCAGGTACTATAGAGGCACTCACGGCGTTATAGTGGTTTATGACGTCTCCAGCGCAGAGTCGTTCGTGAATGTCAAACGCTGGCTTCATGAAATCAATCAAAACTGTGACGACGTTTGTCGAATATTAGGTAAGATCGTATCGTAGAATTTTTTGAGGTATCGGCAAATATCGTATCGTTGGGTATGAGAATCGATATCGTATCGTATTGTGACGAACCATCCGATAGGACGAGTAGGATGTAGCGTAAGCTCCAGTAAGAATATGCTAGTCTCGCAAGAACCAAGTTTTATTTACAGCCTCTTGACTTATATCGAAATCCTCGGAAATTTTTCTTTACAAATTCTCATTTTGTGCTTCTAATTCGTGACCGGTGTTTTGTTTTGCTCTCTTCTCTGCGTTTCTGCATTCGTTACCGCATTTGCTTACGTTCTACATCATCCGCTGGAACGCCACCCTCTTGTGAACACGAGTACAACAGTTAGCGGAAACTAGAGATTATGGTTTATAAAGTTGTAAATATGAATATTTTTCTTACACAAACGCATTGATTCCACTCAGAAGGCCTTTATTAACCCCCCGGAGCACTTTTTATGATGGATGGACGCAGTTTATTGGACTTCAAAATCTCAACACCCATTCACTGCCATTATAAAGCTTGGAAGAGCCAGGACATTTTTAATATAACTCCGATTGTATTCGTCTAAAAGAAGAAAGTCATACACCTAGGATGGCTTGAGGGTGAGTAAATCATGGGGTAATTTTCATTTTTGGGTGAACTATCCCTTTAAGCTCGATTTTCCTTTTTTTGTTTGGAGAAATGTAGCATCACATCACATTCCAATGGATCCTCTGCAGTGAATGGGTGCCGTCAGAATGAGAGTCCAAACAGCTGATAAAAACATCACAGTAATCCACACCACTCCATCAGTTAATGTCTTATGAAAACAAAAGCTGCGTGTTTGTAAGAAACACATCCGTTATTATGTTTTTAACTTCAAATGGTTGATTCCAGCTAAAATACGAGTCCTCTATAAGAGTCCAAAACAGCTCTATGTGATTATGGACTTGTATTTTATCTGTAAGCAACGGTTTGAAGTTAAAAACGTCTTACTGATGAATTTGTTTCTTACAAACACACAGCTTTTCACATCACAAGATGTTAACTGATGGACTGGAGTGGTGTGGATTACTTGTGGATTATTGTGATGATTTATCAGCTGTTTGGACTCTCATTCTGACGGCACCCATTCACACCCATTCATATACCAAATTTCTCCAAATATGTTCCCATGAAAAAACAAACTTATCTTCATCTTGGATGGCCTAAAGGTAGGTCAATTCTCAACAAATTTTCATTTTTGGCTTGACTATTCCTTTAATATGACCAGGTCTAAAAACACCCTGTTGACTATTAAAGGCGAGTTGCATTATTTTGGGCTGATTCACAAACATTTGCAGTCCGGTTTGACAATTGCTGCTAAGAAATGGAAAAACAAACAAGAAGAAAATTGATGACCAGAATGAACCTGATTGTCAAGTACAGCAAAAGTTTGGGAGGCACTGGTTTTAAAAAAATGACAATCCCCAACGACAATGAACGACACTCATTCCTGACCTGGGAAAATTCATTCTAACATGCCACATCATTATAATAGTTCAACAATTTCCTGACAGGGTGAAGTACAAGTTAACAAGCAATTTACAACATGTCCATCTAAAGGAACAGACAGAGAGAAAACCAATCAAGTGTTGAGTTCCCACAACCACAGAACAGATTTCACTACAGCAACATGAAGTTTCATAATAGCAACGAGTCTGTCGCTTGCCTAAACCGTCTGATTCAGTCCAAACATGTATGTGTGAGGACATGCTGTACTATTCAAATGCATCTCAAATCGCTCCAACCTTAAATTACATAAGCATCATTCTACAAAACACGTGCCTTTTCCAGCTTGTTATGGTGTTTTCAAAATATAATTGTAAGATTTTAAACATTTGATCAGATAAATGATGTGTGGAAGCTAAATCAATACATTTTAATATATGTTTGGGAGACACTTATGCCTTCAGAAACTACAATGTGCTTCTTTGAACTAGAATTTAATGCCGATATTTCTACAAATACCCACTTTTCTATGATTCGTTTACTATACAAAATCATGGCTTTAAGATCACCCCATATTGACAAACACACTTGTTGGCCAACAAGTGAATGCAATAAAACTACACAAATTAAAACAGTCACTAATAATGAAGGTATACATCAGAAAGTGGAAATATATCTATAAATAAATTATCTTTATATCTATTTATCTATACATAAATGAGTTTATATATACTGTATATATATATATATATAAATCACTAGTTTTGCAGATTTTAAAAATGTTAAATCAACGCCATTTGAAGAGAAAAGATGAATGAAAAATGAATGAATTAATTAAATCCCTGCTAACGTCAGCTTTAATGACTCTTTCTGACTCAACATAATAACTAGAGTGCAAGCTAATAAAACAATATCAAAGCCACAAATCAACCACTTCCTATTGGCCCCACTGTCCATTTCCAGCAGTCAGGACACACTTGAGTGAATTTATGCTTGTAGTGAAATTAAAGTCAAGTCAAGTCAAGTCACCCTTATTTATATAGCGCTTTTAACAATACAGATTGTGTCAAAGCAACTGAACAGCATTAATTAGGAAAACAGTGTGTCAATAATGCAAAAGGACAATAGTAAACACTAATTTTTCAGTTAAAGACAGTTCATCATTGAATTCAGTGATGTCAACATCCAGCTCAGTTCAGTTTAAATAGTATCTTTGCAATCATTTGCAATCAAGTCAACGGTATCGCTGGAAATGAAGTGTCCCCAACTAAGCAAGCCAGAGGCGACAGCGGCAAGGAACCAAAACTCCATCGGTGACAGAATGGAGAAAAAACCTTGGGAGAAACCAGGCTCAGTCGGGGGGCCAGTTCTCCTCTGACTAGACGAACCAGCAGTTCAATTCCAGGCTGCAGCAATGTCACATAGGCCTTTTTAATCTAAAGGCTTTTGCTTAAATGCTCGAAACCCACTTGGTTAATTATTGCAATAATGTAAATTTGTCTATGTTTGATTTTTTTCATGCAACTAAAATTTACATTAAAAAAAAAAAAGTTAAAGATGAGGAGTAAAAGCATCATTACTTGTGCAGCACATGTATGTTCCTCCTTCACTAGTGTTTTAAAGCATCCCATGATGCACCTCATGAAGTTGGCTGATGAAACCCACTTGGTTAATTATTGCAATAATGTAAATTTGTCTATGTTTGATTTTTTTCATGCAACTAAAATTTACATTAAAAAAAAAAAGTTAAAGATGAGAAGTAAAAGCATCATTACTTGTGCAGCACATGTATGTTCCTCCTTCACTAGTGTTTTAAAGCATCCCATGATGCACCTCATGAAGTTGGCTGATAAATGTGCTGAAATCTAGACAAAGAAACTTACATATAAAAGAGTTTTGAGTGATATTTCCATAGCTTATTCTATCCATAGCTTTCCGGTCATTCTAAAATGTGGGGAAAAAGTCATAATAAAGAATGACTAACTGTGACTACCAGAATCTGTTGAACAAACATGAACATTCATTCATCAAGTTAAATGCCAGGTAAGGATTTTACCACACCGCATGTTTACAGAGGAAATCTGGGAAATCTTCTCAAACTCAAAACCCAGGGAAGTCAAGTCATGGCTATAAATGAATCACACAGTATAATGGCACAGATGGTGCCAGACACCACAACCCGGGATCTAGTGAGCGAACGGTGGTCTTACCTACAGTCGTTCCCAAAGCATCATGATTCCCTTCAGTAAAACTCGCTTTATACTTGAGCCAAGCACTCATTTAACGTGTCTTCATCGGACCCTAAAGAGCACGTATATGGCCGCACTGTCGTGCCACTTCTCCATGGTCACAGGAATGTTTGAGAAAGCGCATTTTGCAATATCCTCTCAGCGTTTGGGAGGCTTCCTCTCCAACGCCTCAGAAAGAAAATTGCGCAATGAACAAGTGAGAGAGAGGCGGAGAAAAGTTGTTTGACTTGATGCTGCTTTAAACATTTTGTCACTTATGACTTGAACTGCTTCTTTTTAAAAACATTTCAAGGTCTGAGGGACTGAAAGTAACTTAAATCTGTTCACACGTGACCTAATCCTTCCTCGTCCAAAAGCCTCACTGAAAATAAGGTGTGTGTGAGTTACAACTTCAATCCTGTAGGGGGCGCACTTTCAATGCTTGTGTTGGAACTAGAGTTAGATTTAGAGTTGAACATGTCAAAAACTGCAGATTTGTTGCATTGTATTTATTACATGTTTGCTAAAGACAAACACTGTACAAAGTAAAAAACAGTGAACAATAGTGTAAATGAACGAGTAATATCCACCGTATTTTTACCGTAAGCGCGGGGGCCATAATTTTATTTTCATTTATTATAGTAACCATGAACTGGTTTGTGGAGCAAATGGTTTTTTGTGTACTACACAGAAAACAAAAATTCAGGCCAAAATATATTTTAAATATATGTGACCCTGGACCATAAAAGAAGTCACTGGGGTATATTTGTAGCAATAGCCAACAATACATTGTATGGGTCAAAATTATTGATTTTTCTTTTATGCCAAAAATCATTAGGATATTAAGTAAAGATCATGTTCCTTGAAGATATTTTGTAAATTTCCTACTGTAAATATATCAAAACTTAATTTTTGATTAGTAATATGCATTGCTTAGAACTTCATCTAGACAACTTTAAAGATGATTTTCTCAATATTTAGATTTTTTTGCACCCTTAGATTCTAGATTTTCATATAGTTGTATCTCGACCGAATATTGTCCGATCCTAACAAACCATACATCAATGGAAAGCTTATGCATTCAGCTTTCATAGGATGCATAAATCTCAATTTCCAAAAACTGACCCTTATGACTGGTTTTGTGCTCCAGGGTTCACATATGCTAAATATATGTTGTAAATATATTTTTGCAACTGAAAAATAAAAAAATATTTTTACTTTCAACCTTCCAGCTTACTTTCGAGTTACAAAATAAGGTGGATAAACTAATTAAGATGTGCAAAATAAAAAAGCAATAAACAAAAAGGCTCTACTTGAATAAGTAATAATTAAGCAGTTTAAAATTCTGAAGCATAAGTTTGGTGTGTTAGAAAAACTATTTAAAAAAAAAATCAAAATAGTGGAAAAATAGAAAAGCATTTGATTCAGGAGCAATGATCAAAAATTTAGAGTTATATGCAATTGTTTAATTAAATTCTAATATTATAACTAGCAAGTGTCTAATAAGTGAGATTTGGTTTGGTATCTCTGCACTTTATGGCTGTAACTCCCAGACTCTTTTACGGTAGAATAATTAGAATAGTAGAAGAAGAAAATCTGAACAAACCAGCAGCGTCCTGGATATTATCCGGGATTATCCCATGCATTATCCTCTATGGAGTTAAGCTATGCACATTCAGATACACTGACTGTATGAGGATTTGAGCTATTATTGTTCAGTGGCAACTATTTTAATATAAGAATTGATGTTCTTCACTAACCTTATAAAATAGCGCAGACATTCACTTCGGCTGGTGTTCTTCAGTTCTCTGAACAGTAACTCTTCCGCAGATGTTTATTTCTCTTGGTTCTTGCTTTACCAAGTGTCACATATTTCTTCTGTCTGTCAGAATGACTTTTTATATTTATGATCTGGTCAGCAGCTGGGGATTCATCATCAGGTCATGATGCTTACGAAGGCCTGGGAAAGGAACCTCCCATTTCCTGTTGTGTTATAATATAGAAATAAATCATTTTCACTTCACCATTTATTTCTATCTTTCTTCTTCTTGTGCAGGGCCAAGGACTGTTCCTCCAGTTTGTGGAGCTCAGAGCCTACACTTCAGTTTGGACAGGAGGAGCGAGAACTGGAAGCAGAGATGGCGTCTGTTCCTCTCAGTTCTGCTCCAGCGAGCCGCGCTCCTTCCCATGATTCCTCACTCTGTGTCGGCTCCATGCCTGCCTTTGAGGAAAAATATAGCCTGTCACATATTCCACATATTCCTGAGCGTGTGTTTTTGTCTCAAATGTTTATGCAATAAGTCATATTAAGCAATAAGTGATAAGACAAATGTGATATCACCCTTATTTTTAGCCCATCTGTGGTTTAAGGAATTGCATGAGGACATTTTGCATTTTTTTCTGAGGATCAGGAAAAATGTAAGAAAAAAAATGCACAAAATGAAAGTAAATGGAATCAAAGTAAATCAAATCAAAGTGAGTAAATGAGTGTCATGATTCTTTTCTATACCCACTGTATGTATGTATACAGTTTATATATATATATATTTAACTTGAAATAAAATTTAATAAAATATAAAAACATTTAAAAATATTTAAAAATACAAATATAACCACAAAAATATATAAAAATATATATATTTTTTTATTTCAGCTAGTTATCAAGGCAAAATTTCTCATTTTCATTTTGTTTAACTTGATGTACTAAAATAACTAGAACTAAAACTGAAGTAAAATTAATTAAAAATATATATAGTTTTTTACTTGAAATAAAAATAAAATATAAAAATATTTTAAAAATATTTAAAAATATCTAAAAATATAAAAAAACGATTTTGTTTATTTGTTGTTTTTTTCTTATTTCAGCTAGTTGTCAAGGTAAAATTTCTCATTTTCATTTTGTTTAACATGATGTACTAAAATAACTAGAACTAAAACTGAAGTAAAAATTTATAAAAACTAGACATATTTAAAAGAACTAATAAAAATAAACACAACAAAATAACTAAAATAACAAACACAAACTAAACCTTTAAATAAAATTAAAATCAAAACATTCAAAATATTAACAATGTCAGTGTTAAAATAACCCTGATACTGAGACATTCTCATATTCATCTTCATTTTCACTCAGGTTATTATGCTGACACTAATAATTAAGTTTCATTTATTAAATGTAATAATTAAATTAAAAAATAAATCTAAAATAAATAATTGATTACATTTAATAATTACATTTATTTGAATAATTATGCTGGTAAAAATGATGATGGAATGCAAAATAGACATTTTTCTAGGGGACTCGCACGTTTGAAACAAAAAATCTGCTAAACATGAACTTGTTATGGCCACAAGAGGGCGAAGTCGTTTATTTCTGCATTATTATGTTATCAAACACTTTGGGCTCTGAATACACACCGCATGGCATTATGATAAAAAATAAAATAAAAAATAACTAAATGACAGAAGAAAAAAATACTGTAAAAACTAGCTGACAGAAAACAGCAATATTATACCTGACTGAAAAATACTGTATGATTAGTTTGACTATGTTAAAATGGGATTGAGTCACAGTGTTAAACAATGGAAAAGTTTAACATACAAGCATTATAATTTATTAAAAAGCATCCTGTTTCTTTTCAAACAGGAAGAGATGCTGAGAGGCTACAGGAAAAAAAGGGTAAACATCCACACATTGATATTAATATTCAAAAATGTATTAAACAAACAAATAAACCAGATTCTCAGATTGCATGAGCAGATCTACATCCTTTCAAGTCCTGTTTACTATGCAAAAAGACTTTTATTGAATTTTATTGACGTATTGTATTGTAAAGTAACGGCTTTCAATTACAAAAAATGATCATATAGGCTTATATGTACATAGAAGGTCTCAATTCTTGTTGGTCATTTACTTTCTTATATATAGTTCATAAATGTTATTGCTCTCTGTGTGGTTTGTTTGTGTGCACATCTCTGGCATCTCTTACCCGCTTCTCTAACGCTAGTATTGCATGTTTACAGGCACTTCTTGCTTTTGTCTCTAGGAAGTGGTGAGAGAGCGTTTCCTCAAAATTACACTCTAAAAAATGCTGGGTTAAATACAACCCAGTGCTGGGTAAAATAGGGACAAACCCAGCAATTGGGCTGTTTTGACAGGTTTGGACAGAATTTAAGAATCAGCTCCCTTTCAAACCATGAGTGCGAATTTGGATTAAATCAGACACAGCACACAGACTGTTAAATGAAATGACATAAAAATTAAAGAAAAAATCATTTCAACAGTCACACAATGGACGAATTTCATTAGTCGAACACAGGCTTACACAAGCCTAATTAATATAATTAGTATATAAATTGTATATATACATATACATATACATATATATAATAAAAACAGATGTAAAACAAAAACTAATAATGAATAAAGCACATAACAAAATTATTAAAACTTAAAAAAATGGAAATCTAAAAATGAATTAAAAATCACATTAAGATTTATTAAAATATTAATAAACACTATTATATTTTATACTAAATAATTGTATATGAATAAAAAATAACAGACTCACATAATCAAATTCACATAATATTAGAAATTTCTTAGAAATATAGTATATAGAGATGTTTTTATCAATACACATATTTAGAAATACAAGTAAAAAATTACATTTATTTTGCCATACATCCCACAAAATATCCAGCATATAATTTGAGCGTTAATACAAAAAAATAAAAATTGACATGAATTAAGCACAAATTGTTGTAGGTGCCTTTCAAACACTAACTATTAACATGGTGTTTCTAGTTTTTATTGATTTTTTATTTTGTTTATGGACATCAGTGTTATTTTACTATTATTTATAATTATTATAATATGTTAATTATATTAACAGTGTTTATTCATTTATTTTTAATAATATTTAATTTTTAATTCATTTTTAGATTTTAGATAAAAGTTTTGGTAATTTTGTTATGTGATTTTGTCTTTTTTTTTAGGTTTTCTTCTAAAAAAAAAAAAAAAAAAATTAATAAATATATATATATACATATATGCACTTAAAATAAATGTTTCCTGTTCTTCTTCTAAAAGGCTTTTTGAAAGCACCCTCAATTCAAATGAAAGTCACATGACCCTGACACAAGTAAATGCAGTATAGTAGAAATAATGCTCATGAATGCTGCGGTGTTATTCGTCTTCGCAGCAGCTGGACTCTGACCTCTACAGGTTCATTTACGCAGGTGAGAGTTAAAGCCAATCTGCCGCTCCATTGTGTCTCCCAAATTCCCATCAGTCGCTCCCGAGCAGATCCGGGCCTTTGGAAAGATGCCAGAGTTCTTCAAGGACCAGCGTCTCCATTGTACGTCTGGGCCTCATCTGTATTGTTAGATAGCAGTTGCTTCTCTTGTTTCCCCGAGTGTAGAACTTTCTTGGAAAATCTGCTACCTTGAAGGCTCACCTTTCTATTCTCCTTGAAAGCTCACAGTCTGTTGTGGAGAAAAGAGCTTTAGAAGCTGTTTAACAGCAGAGGACAGAAAAAAGGACTAGAAGAGGTCTCATCTGCTGCATTCAACACTTTGTGTGTCTCTTCGTGTTTTTGTTTAATCAGTATTTATATCAAAAATGACTATATTGAGAATGAAGGAGCTGATTGTATTTTTGTGTGCGGTGTGCATTGCTTTGGAAGCTGATTTTAGCAATAAATAGATAGATAGATAGATAGATAGATAGATAGATAGATAGATAGATATAGACAGAGAGATGATTTGATAGACAGAGAGATAGATAAGATAGATAGATAGATAGATAGATAGATAGATAAAAATCATTATAATATGTTTGCCAGTGAAACAGATGAGTGTTCTTCTGTCTGCTGCAGATAGTAGGGTCATTTTTGTTAACTAAAACTGAATTTAAAATAAATCATTACTTGAAATACAAGTTAACTGAAATAATAAAAAAAAAATACTTATTTTATTTCAGCTAGTTGTCTCGCATCCAGTGTTGGGGAAAGTTGATTTTAAAAATAATGCATTACAATATTGTGTTACTTCATAAAGTAACATAATTGTGTTACTTAGTTACTTTTTATGGAAAGTAATGCATTACATTACTTTTGTGTTACTTTTTGTCACCTGGGCTGGTTCTGCTCTTTTTTTTTAATAACAAAAAACCCCAAAGTTATATTTTTGGCAACTGTAAAGGCCCTTTCACACCAAAAGTGAACTTAATAAGCCTCAGGCTGAAGGAAGTGCATCTACACATCACTCCCAATTTCCCTCAACATGGGAACAGGAGAGATGTCAGTGAATAAATGGGAAAACAAAGTAACTTGCATTTCTAATTTGAAAAGGTAACTCATGATATTTAGTTGTAAGTTTAAAAGTAATGCGTTACTTTACTAGTTACTTGGGGAAAGTAATCTGATTACAACTCGCGTTACTTCATGTGTTACCCCAACACTGCTGGCAACATTTCTCTTTTTCATTTAGTTTAACTTGAAGTAGTAAAATAACTAAAACAAATAAATAAAAATGTTTTTAAAAAACTATGTAGTCTTATAAAAAAATAATAAAAATGACAAAACAAAATTACTAAAACTTCAACCAAAATTAAAGTGAAAACAGAAGCTGTAAGTACTAAAATACATACATTAAAAAACATTCAAGATTATATCAATGACACTAAAATAACACTGACAGATGCATTCCTGAGAGTGATCAGTAACATTCCGTTTAATAAACTGGATAAAAATGTTGTATTTCTAGCACTAGAGGGCACAATTTCACTGATCTGTGTTTTCAGTACAATCAAAAACATGGGCTGAATTCAGAACAGCATGGGCCTACTATATACTGTACTACTAATACTGTTTCTACTGTATAAAAGAAAAGAGACACAAATAGTAAGACTAGTATGCGCCACATTTCTGAATTCCCATTTTAGAGTATGCATTGAATTCAGTGTATTCTTTGGGTGTGTAGTATGAATATATGTCCTGGACATACTGCATCCATCATCTTGACATTGTCTTTTAAGCTGTATGCACCCATGGCATTATGGGAAAGTGTCCACTGGTTGCACACTTCAAATACTTTGAATCAAAGAGTACTGATTTTTCTTAAACCGTTTATGATGTTTAACCAATAACAGAACAAATTGTTTCTGCATCGTATTACTACGAGTTGATTTTATGAATCCTGCATGCACTGTGAAAATACCTTGAGCAATCAATCAATCAATCAAACAATCAATCAATCAATCAATCAATCAATCAATCAATCAATCAATCAATCATTTTATTTAAAAATATTTAATTGTTTTTTTTAAAAACAAGATATAGTTGACCATTGTGCTGAACAACATCAAATAAAACTTCTGGATAAAAGAACAGAATAAAAACATAGGCCTACAACACCACAATATGTCCGCCATACACGAAAAGAAAAAAGAAACACTTGATAGGAAGCCCCGAAACTGTTATGAAACTTGTGAAAATTAAGTGAAAATGTATACACAATATTATATTTCAAAGGAAAAATGAATATTTCAGTGCTTCTGCGTTCTCTCGCATAATCTGGTCCTCAATCAGTGTTGCCAAGTCCGTGGCTTTCCAGCAGAATTTGTCTACTTTATCTCTGTTGCCGTGGGTTGTTCTCTCGCAAAATCATATATATGTTCCCCCGAGAAACTTTTGCATTTGCTAGGAAAACCTTGCGTTCCCCTAGAAACTTTGCGTTAGCTGGCAACGTTTCTCGGGGGAAAGCCAAAGTTTTGAGAGAAAACGCAAAAGCATTGAAAACATTTTTTCCCTCGCATTTAATTTTTTTTCCTTCACAGCGTCCATTTAGCAGCTCCAACTCTATTATAAGCCTTATTAAAGAGTTTTCCTTTAAAAAATCTGAAATGAAAATAAACATACTTTTTATATTTTATTTGTGTGGTATCTCAACCAGTGTTGGGGGTAATGCATTACAAGTAACGCTAGTTACGTAATCAGATTACTTTTTTTCCAAGTAACTAGTAAAGTAACGCATTACTTTTTAATTTACAAGAAAATATCTGAGTTACTTTTTCAAATAAGAAACACCAGTTACTTTGTTTTCTCATGTATTGACTGACAGCTCTCCTGTCCTCATGTTGAGAGAAATCATGATCGAGTGCAGAGGTGTTGTGTGCGCTGTGTGAACATGATGTTACTGTAGCTCTAGATTAAATGTATTTAATCATCTCACTCGAACAAAAACAGATTCAGTATTCCTCAAAATGAATAAAAACCATCAAATGCAAACTCAGGACATGACGCAAACATGTTAAATAACACAAATATCCTTTGTGTATTTAATTCAATTTTATTAACCAGTATCTTTGCTGCTGACCTTCGATGATCAACCATACTAATAAGCAAAAATGACTTTAGATAAACATAACATTTATGTTTCTTTTTTTTTGTTTGTTTCTGAAGAGAGAAAAATGAGGTCAAGGCAGATGAGAAAAAGTAACGTAAAAGTAACGTAACGCATTACTTTCCATTAAAAGTAACCAAGTAACGTACTTAGCTCCTTTTTTAGGAAGTAACGCAATATTGTAATTCATTTTTTTTTTAAGTAACTTTCCCCAACACTGATCTAAACCGATTGTTGCGCATCATGTTCGGATCATTTACGTGCCGTTTGTGCTGCCTGCATCATTTCAGGTTGTGTTCGTTTATTCAAGAACGCTATTGAGAAAAACCAGTGTCAACAGACCTGTACGGAGAACTAGTCAGCTGTTATTTGCCTGACAAATCCGAGTGACACTCCGTCATATTCCAGAAGGCAGGCTATCTGTTATCCATGAGCTCGAACAATGCGGCAAATAATGAATAAGCAGTGTTTGACAGAGCGGTTGCAAGCGCTGGATAAACGAAGTAAGACGTGCATTGTACACAGTATCAGAGCTCTTTGATTATCGCATTATCCCGTTTGGATTCGGTCAGCAGACATGATCTTTTAACTAAGCAAACATCTGATTTGAGCGCTTCATCCAAGTGCCTCCAAACCCCGGAGAGATAGGCCTACTGTACGGGCTTATCTGCGCAAACACGGCCCGTTTCAATATGTACACTGGACTCCTTCATCATGGACGACTATTGATTGGGATTATGATAGCAGAGCTCCGGGAATTTATCTGTTCCAATGGGACTATTGACTTAAGCTCTCAAACACCAAATCAGTCGTCAAGTACCCCTCTTGTATTTTCGCAAGGCTTTACTGTAATCTCTGGCTCACACAGTCACATCTCACAGGGCTTTCGGATGATGTCCCATCCCTTGCAGTGACTCATAATAAACACACAATAATATACCTAATTTAATTTTTGGGTGTTGAATAGCTGGCGTGGCTCACGTGGGATTAGGACTGTGTGACATTAGGGCCTGGTTTTAGTTAACCCAGTTTTAATGCAAACAAGAGACCTTCAACAGAAGACCCGATCGCCATGTATTGTTTGTCGATGTTCTGTCTGACTGCTCGCCGATCCTGTAAGGAGGGGCCCGATCGATGAATGCTTCAATCTATGGCCCTTTTTTTTAACAGTTGAGAAAACAGGATTCGTCCTGACACGAAAGCATGTGCTTCAAGCTTGATTTAGTGGTTTTAAATTCATAATGTAGTTGCAAGGGATGCTGTCCACACTGTAAAAAATTATTGTGATTTTAACAGTAAAAGACTGTAAAAATGCTACAGTAAAAACCTGTTAACTGGTTAACAGTAAGTTTCCATAATATATTCGGTGAATACAGTAAAATACTGTTAAAAATAAGGTTTTTGGAAGTGAAAAAGAAAAAGTCATTGTATAATTTACAGTGACAAACCGTAGTTCTGGTAACCACAGCTGCCGGTATTTTACCGTAAATGTCACCGATTTTTTCTTATGTGAAAAAATAATGTGCGGGACTTCCGCTATTTAGAATAACAAAGTGCAGTAAAAGGTCAAATTATTGGCGCTACAAACCAAAGTGTTTAATGATTACAACCAGTGTTGTGAAGGTTACTTTGGAAATGTAATAGGTTACAGATTACAAGTTAATAAAATGTAATAAGTAGTGTAACTATTTCAACTAGGCCTACAATGTGCGGGACTTCCGATTCATTTGACGCTATTTAGAATAACAAAGTGCAGTAAAAGGTCAAATTATTGGCGCTACAAACCAATGTGTTTAATGATTACAACCAGTGTTGTGAAGGTTACTTTGGAAATGTAATAGGTTACAGATTACAAGTTAATAAAATGTAATAAGTAGTGTAACTATTTCAACTAGGCCTACTTTATTAAAGCAGTGATTACTTTTCTAACAAATGTTTTAAACTGATAAGGCAGGGTTAAGCTTACTCTCAGACTTTCAAAATCCTACATCACTTGAATTAAGATATTTTTAAGAAATTTATTTTATCGTTCTGAGGTTAAATACAGATTTACAACCATGACTAGCTATTATATAGTTTAATAGCTATGATACGTTGTTTGAAATCAAATCTTTGCATAGCTATGACAGGAAACACAGGCATCTAACAGTTAATCTTAAAGCATATACATAAACCCAAATAGGAAATAAAACAGTTATCATATAAACGTACCCTATTCTGCGTCCTAAACTCCTGAAACATTGGGGTCTCATATTTTAGAGCAGTCAATGAAATTTGGGAAAGAAATCAATTAAATCTGTATGCAGGTGTGTGTGTGAAAATATTCAGATGTAACCCCCTTTGTAATTGTTAGCATTTTCATAAGTAAATGTAATTTAATTTCACATTTTTTTCTCAGTAAATGCTTACAGTTAGGTTACGTAATTCTGTTACATGCAACTAGTTACATTTACATTTATGCAAAGCAGTTTTCATTGCACTCCTAAGTTAGTTAAACTGCTAATGTTTATAGCAGCAACATATAACTGATAAAATGTAAACCTTGAATGCAATGCAAGTTTCTTTGGATTAAAGAGTCTGCATAAATATAAACAAATAAATATAGCACATGCAGTTAAATGACACAGACTGTCACGATCTGCTACGGTGCGGGAACACGGAGCAAGGAACGAGGAGACCAAGAGTACAGAAACCAAGGAATTTATTCATCTTCACGGGGAATCACACGTAGCACTGTAGACACAAACAATACCGGACGCTGGAGCACACACAGGGAACACTATTTATACACACAGGAGGAGGGGATGACAAGACACACCTGGGAGCAATGAAACATCATGGGAAACACCTGGGACAAATTAAACATGGGAAAGGAAGGCACATGAGAAAAACAACCACAAAACACGGAACAGAGTCTGACACAGACATGGTTTTGTTTTTAAGAACACTGACGTTTGTTACCACCACAGCAACACCAGAACACATTCATGTCTACATATAGGCTAAGTGTACATGTGTAAAAGTTTTAGCACACATGCTATCACTGTAGGCCCACTGTAAGTTAGCTTTGGTTCCCTTGACAAAAACCCAGTAGAACTTTCCATTGACTGGATTATTGCAGAAAATGCACTGGTTACAAATGGGTGATTATAAATGTGATTATAAGTTCAATGAAGCTGTGAAAGCAGAGTTGTGAGTGGATGAGCTCACCTGTTCATTTAATGTCCTTGACAATTCCTGTAGTCCCATTTAGCCACTTGTTGGCAACCGCCATTTTCAAGACAAGTAAATAAATAAATTAATTAATTCCAGTGCAAAAAATAAACTAAAGAGTTATTAAATTATTTATCCACTTCTATCCTTCACAGAAAAATTGCCAAATTATCAATAGTGAAAAAAATACACTGCATATAAATGAAAATTAAAAAAATATAAGCAGAAATACATGTAAACATTAAAAAAATTATAATAAATATAAAAATAAATAAATTTGGAAATAAATGCATGCATACATATGCTCTAAAAAATCCACAAAAATAGGGCACAATGTACTGTATTAATATGAAGGAAATTTCTGTATTGATTTTTTACAGGTGTTTTACCTGTATTTTGAATTTTGCATTGCATTGTGTTTTAGCGTTAACAGAAATGTCAGTAAAATTAATGAATAATGTCCTGGCAGAAAAATTACCAGTACATTTTCCGATTTTCTTTTATTATTTTTAACACAGTGCATGTACAAAAAATAATTTTCTTTATCTGTATTTTTGCCTTTTTTTTTTCCCAGCAAAGAATCTCAACATCCTGAAAACAAGAATAAAAAATAAAATTATGTATATTAAGTCTTGTTTAAAACATTTAGGCAATTCTTAAACATAATTGTTAAGCAATAATTTGAAGAGACAACCAATGAGTCAATAATGCACAATGTTAATTTCTGAGGTAAACTATGCCTAAACTATTGTATTCCTCACAGTCTCATTGTCATTTGCATCAGATTAAATATGGTTTCTATCCTGACTAAGGCCCATTAGCCTAACTGTAGGCTGTTTGTGTTTGCCGGCAACTTCAGTTGCATGTGCATCATTTATCAGCACTGTACAATGGCTTTGAATATAGCTTGAGTCAGAACTGTGCATTTTATAATGCACTTCTGACATGGATATAGAAGTCAGAACGGCTCGTGATCTTTACCTGTCACAGTCAGTGTAAAAACAGCGTGACTAATGCAGCAAACACAATGTGTTACTCTTATTCACAGGAACATGTCGAACCCTCCCTCTGTACACACACGCAGTATATCAGCGCTGATGCTGCTGTAACTGTATGTCTGTATCTCTCACGCATGTTCAGATGCCAGAGTGCCTCCTTGGCTTTTGTCTGCTGTGTTTGAAGAGCATGCATGCTCCATTTCAGTTATGAAGCTAATATTGTGCTTACAATGTGTGTGACATGACTGCTGTTTGCTCTGTTTAACATGCCAACCTGTTGTTATTTCATTGCTGATCTCTTTTCAATAGCAGAGGTTCTGGTTATTTGGCATTGCTCGGCGTGGTTCAGTCACGCTCTGCCAAGAACAAATGAGTCACTCGCTCTGGATCTCTGAAGTTCAGCGTTTCTTTGGAAAGAGACACAGACTGTGTTTTCAGGTGACAGAACTTCATTGTTTGAGCAGACTATAAAGTGTCCACAAGCTTTTCTGAAACCTTTGTTCGTATTTTTTTCCGACAGATCTGGTTGAAGCTCAGTCAAATCATGTCATCTAATGTCATGGTTGTTCAATACATGCAATATTACTAAATAAGTACACATATACTACATACACAGTGACAGAAGAGAAAATATTAAATACACTGCATGCAAAATAAATAATAAAAAAAATAAATAATAATAAATAAAAAATAAAAATAAAAGAGAAGTATATACAATTTAAAAATAAATGTAAATATTAAAAAATAAATTAATTAATATATTACAAACAAATTTAGAAATACAGAAATACATGCATGCATACACAACCATTCAAAGTTTGGGGCCAGAAAGATTTTACAAGGAAATGAATACTTTTATTCAGCAAGAATACATTAAATTAATCAAAAGTGACATAGTAAAGACATTTGTTACGAAAGATTTCTATTTCAACTTTCTATTCATCAAAACATCCTGAAAAAAAAAAAATCAAATATCCAATGTGTAAACTATGACATAACGCTCATTTTGGGCTAAACTAGGCCTTTAATAGCAGATGCAAACATGCTGACTGTAATTTTTTGGGAAGCAGTGATGCTTCACAGCTGAAGCCATTTGATGATTTCAGGCGTTTGTGTAAATTAAGCATTGAGGAGGTTCGCTGTATAAGTGTGATGCTGGACTGCTGATATAAGCGTTCTGTCCTCTGTTTAATTGCCTGAAAGGAGCACAGAGAGACTGCTGTGGCCCGGCTTTGACAATGAGAAAGGTTTTAGGAATATATTAGAGCCGGAGGTAAACGGAGATGCTTGTGCTCCGTTCTTCACAGTTATGATCTCCTCTGTGCTAGCAGATGCAAACATGCTGACTGTAATTTTCTGGGAAGCAGTGATGCTTCACAGCTGAAGCCGTTTGATGATTTCAGGCGTTTGTGTAAATTAAGCATTGAGGAGTTTCGCTGTATAAGTGTGATGCTGGACTGCTGATATAAGCGTTCTGTCCTCTGTTTAATTGCCTGAAAGGAGCACAGAGAGACTGCTGTGGCCCGGCTTTGACAATGAGAAAGGTTTTAGGAATATATTAGAGCCGGAGGTAAACGGAGATGCTGGTGCTCCGTTCTTCACAGTTATGATCTCCTCTGTGCTAAAAGAGCAGACCTGAACACACGCGGAGCTCCACACACTCCACGGCCTTATCTAGATTACAACAGGGAACTACAATTTGCCACATGGCCTATAGTGAACAAACCCCGGTGCTCTACATCTACAGCCACGAGCAGGGGACGGGACAGGAACGACTGAACTCAGTGTCTGCTGCTCAATGTATGACGAGACGCTGCTGAAGCCCAAAAGTGGTGCAAATCTCTGCTGGTGGTGTCAGTGTAAGAAACAGCTTGATGTTATCTGTCTGTCTGTCTGTCTGTCTGTCTGTCTATCTATCTATCTATCTATCTATCTATACACACACAAATAAATAACAAAAAAAAGATATGGTACAAAGAACAATGTTATAATGAAAATCAGTGAGATTTTAATAATCATATGACAGGCTGTATATTTAGAAAAATATATATAAATATCAAATATTATCGTATGCCATAAAAATTCATTACTTACATATAACATTGACTGAAATCTCAGTAATTATCATTAAAAAATGTTTCCATTTTTATTTAATTTAATAATTATTGATATTTGATGGCATGATAATACATCCTGAAATGCATTCAAATTAAATGCATATATTGAAAAAAATGCCTACAGTTTCATATTTCATACACATATTTTTAACAAGATCTTTGATAAATAATTTTCTATTAATTATATAAGACATATTAAGAATTGGGTAAGTTGTTACATCAAAGTGAATACATTGTGGATTTATAATGGTGGGTTAATGCATTATGAAATAAAAATAAATCAAATACCTGCTGTTTCATATTTAAAACACATATTTTCAACAGTCTTCTGTAAATATTTTAAAACAATACAAGTTGCTTATATCAAATTGAATATAGAGTGGATCTATAATGATGGGTGCAATACATCATGAAATGCATTAAAATGAAATAAAAATATCTCAAATACCTTCTGTTTCAAAAATACTTTCAACAAGTTCTTCTATAAATCATTTTTTCTAAGTTGCTTATATCAAATTGAATACATGGTGGATTTGTCAATAACTATGTAAAAATCTTGATGCAAAAATAAAAGTGCATCAGAGGCAGACATTTTGGAAATTATATAAAAGTATTTCGACTTCCTGTAGAGCACAGACAATCCACAAGGGGCAGAAGACATGTAGTAGATTGTGTATAAGAGGTTTCTGGGGAAATGTCTTGATAATAATAATGAATTAAAGGTAAATAAAGTAAAAAAAAGTGTAAACTCCCTTAAAGATGCATTCAAAATGGATAGTAATCTGATCACTAAAGAGAATCATATTATGTCATTCATGTAAATACCCCATAGACAGACATTTCAGAGGATCCTTCAAAACACCTGCCGTGAAAACGACAAATAATGAACCTGTGAGTAACTAAAAGACAAATCCATTAACGTCAGTAACGTACAACAGAGACGCTCACAGCTTTGAAGCTTTGATTCACACAAAAGACTCCCTGCAGTATTTATTCTTAGTAACAGAGAAACTGTGTGAACAACCGATGATTCATCGCTGAATTCAGATACTGTATCACTCTCTATTCATCTGATATTGCTTTTATTTAACATGTACCGTATGATGATGTACATAAAAAAATGAACTCTGATGTAAAAGGCCAACAGTCTGATGTTTGACCTCATGGCATCGGTGAGGCTGATAGTATTAGCTTTGAACAAATACTTATGCAGTGATCAAATCTTTTTGTTGCTAATGAATCATTGGACTCAAACATGAATCAATTTATTCCCTCCTTCATGCAAGTCCTGGAAATGCTTAGAAACTATTGGTGTAAATGCAATCTAAAGCAGCACTTATTGTCAGTAAAGAGCAATATCTACTAATAGGCACAAATGCTGGCAGATACCATGTGGATTATTACATTCGGCAGTGGTTCTCACCTGCTAGACACGGACAGCAGGGAAAAATTATACTAAATGCAAATAATAAAATAAAATTAATCATGTATATCTACAGCAGTTAAATAAATACACGTATTAAACATTTCCTATATTTTTTGTTGTTGATGTTAAAGGTTGTGTCCAATCAAACTCGACAGTATTTTGGTGCAAATGCTGTTAATTGATAAAAGCTTATCAAAATAGGCCAGTGTTATTTTAGTATCACTGATATGAGATGTGTCAACATACAACAATGCAATGCAATTCCCACAATTATAGGCATTTCATTCAAAGCCTCAGAGGTGGAAATCACTGCGTCAACCCTAACAATACAGACAAGTCCAATGCTTTATTTGGACTATGTCCTCAGAGAATTGCATGTCATCTCTAAAATGTACCTTTTCTCCAAAGACACTGGTCTTCTTCACTGTTTCCACTCTTTCAGTCCAGGTGAGGTGAGTTAGTCGGGCAGGTGGTCGTCTGGTGCTGCCGCTGCTGTGTTTAAGAGGCCATTTCATGCCTGGCTAGGCCTGCTTTGTGGCCCAATTCTCCTAATCTGGAAATAATTATTGTGGGATTACCCATCTGCACTTTCACAAAAATGGGCCAAGGGTGTGGTCACTGCTCTGGAGGGACGAAAATAGAGGATATAGAGAAATAGTGCACATGAAGAGAAGTGTTTAATACTATTCCCAACTAGGGATTGGAACTCTTTTTAATTACTTTTCACATTGTTTTTAGAAACAGAATAAATGTGTATCTTCAACTACACTTTGTCCCATGAACAACTGTTAATCTACAACAATTTAAGTTTCAGTTGTATGAGTTTGATTCAATTCAAAGAACCGACTCAGAGTCATTAATTTGGGAAACCGACTACACTGGTTATACTTTGATTCACTAAAAAGAATCAGCTCATTAGAGCCATTTGTTCAGGAATCGGACTACTTTGTCGCACTGCATCCGTTTGATTCACTACAAAAACCCGAGTCACATTCATTCAGAAATCGGACTACATTGGTTCATCATCCGTATGATTCACTACAAAGATCTGACTCAGAGTAATTCGGTAATCGGACTACACAAGTTGCGCTGCATACGTTTCATTCATTAAAAAGAGCCGACTCATACAGTCAGGTCGGGAATCGGATTGCGTTGGTTTAGCACATAGACTGTATAAAAACATGGACGTAGTGTCCATGACGTCACCCATAGGTTTCTGAAGAGCGTTTTTGAAGCTCAAAGTAGGCGGAGCCGGCCGTCGCCATCTTGGCAGCGCGTCCCCGCGCGTCACTCCCGGATAATCGAAAATGGGCAAAGATGCGGGAGCTGGTTGCTGAAACCACGCCCAGCTAGCGAGACGGTGGTGACAGCAGCGGCAATCCACCTCTCACTCAAGTGGCCACGCCCTTAATTTTAGAATTAAGAACTTTAAGGCTTAATATAATTTAAACGGATGAGTTATAAAAAAATTCACCCCACACACAGTTGTCATGAAGGGCAAAATTAGCTATATACTGTAGACCAAAACCACTTTTTGTACCAGGCTGTAAACATATTTTTTCTGCTGTAAAGTTGTGCATTTTAACATGGGGAGTCTATGGGACTGACTCCCTTTTGGAGCCAGCCTTTAGCGGCCAGTCAATGAATTGCAGTTTTAGTCACTTCCGTGTTGGTTTCACGAGAGAGATCGGAAGGTTGCCGCTTGGGGTTTAGCAGCATCAATTCACTACAAAGACCGACTCATTAGAGTCATCTGTTCGGGAATCGGACTACGCTGGACGCGCGCTTGATTCACTAAAAAGAACAGGCCTCATGACTCATTCTTTCAGTAATCAGACTACACTGGTTACTTTCTTTATGTCGCACTATTGAAATAACTATTGCAGAAAACACTGTCCGCATCGGCGGAAGAATGCACACGTGACCCGTGAGAATGGTTAACGGAACCGAACATCCGGTATTTTATTTTTAGACTGAACCGTTCTAAACATGAAATGTCGATTACAAATAAATATTCTTATTCACATCAAGAGTGCTTTACAAAATAGTTCTTATAAATGAATAAAAAGAACGATTACTGTGTTTCAAGTCCCGTCTAAATGCTTACAGTCAGAAGATTCCCGTTCCCGTACAAAAGCAGGGAAATATCAGGCACATATTCAGTGGTTGAGTAGCAGGTGTGGCACATCAACCAAACCCAAAGAACTGAACAAAGCAGATATGAAAGCCAATCTCCCCTCCACAATGCCCGAGTGATGTTTGTGGCAGATACAGACTAAAGAGGAACAAAAACGATCGTGCGGCATTCAAGGGCTCATATTATAGCCTACATGATTTCGGTATTTCACTGTTTATGTGACCACTTTCGACTCGCTTTCTCGGAGCCCTAGAAGTTTTTAGGTGCAGTAGTTAAAATGCTCATTCAATGTAAAACAGCCTCTTAACATACGAAACCAAAAGTCTTTGATGCACTTATTGCTGTCAGATCCATTGGTTTTAACTGTCCCATTTAAAAAAATTATTGAACCGGGACTGTTTGCTGACCAACGCACTTTATTGGCATCGATGGCTCCAACTTTAACATCCACGCACTCTTAAAAATAAAGGGGTTTTCGCAACAATGCCATAAAGAACCATTTTCCACTATAAAGAGCCTTTTAAATGAAAAGTTCCATGGATGTTAAAGGTTCTGCATGGAACCAAAGATGCATTAAAGAACCTTTATTTTCAGAAGCTTTCTGATCCAATAAAAAGGTTCTTTAAAGTGGTATAAGGTTCTCCAGATTCTTAAAATGTTCTTTACACTCTTTTAAGAAATGTTCCCTGAAAGGTTCTTTGAGAAACCAAAAACATCATCGCTGTGAAAACCCTCTTTTGGAGCCTTTACTTTTAAGAGTGAATGGCAAGTTGAAAACATATTGGAAAACATTCAGTTGACACCTTTATTTGTCCATGAATAAAGTGTACAGTCAAAATATTGCAGAATAGGCAACTTTATTCAATAACAAATTTGATTCGAGCACACAATGAGATCATTTCACAACATTCATGACATTCGTGCATTAAATATTGACTTTTCTGTGTGCTCTCCGTCTGCCGCATGGCTTCAGTCACCTCTCAATGTTTATATTGCAATATAACGTTCAACATTGATGCTCAAATGAAGTTGAACGATTTGCCCCATTTGCAACAATCTGGCTTTTGCTGATCCAGACTGACTGGTCAAAAGAGCCTGCGAATAAAGCCAATTACTCCTGTGTACTCTGTGTACGGTGACGCATTGTTCATGCACAATGCACTCTTGGGTCACAATGGAAATCGTGGACGCTTTGTGCGGCTGAACAAAAGTGGCATCATTTGCTGACCCTTTTCAACTCTTGTTTGCAGGTGCCTTTTATGGCGGACTCTTTCAGGAAGGAAGATCCTCTCGCTTTTTATCTGAAAAGTGTCAGAAATGCAGCCGAAAACCATTGTTAGGGACATTTCCCAATGCTCATTGTTTCAATGGCTGTCAGAGGGAATCAAATGAAACTTCATTAACAAAGGCCATAACTGCTTCGTCCGATGCGGTGTAGAGGCCGTCTCAATGTGGGGATTTGTATCCTTATCTGGACCCTTCCAATGCCGTGTTTGCACCTCGCCATGCAACGCGTTCGCCTCGTCCCGCAGCCAGCGGGGGATTCCTTTAAGCAGAGCGACCCTGCACCTTCACAATATTGTGTTTCTCTTGGCTCGTATTCAGCAGTCACTTAGTGTTTTGTAAGATTTCGCCTGCATCCTTTCTGGCAGAACTGCAAGGTCAAATAAAGCACCTCGAGCGATGCAGAGAGTTCCTCCTTTGTGCCGGCGTGACCTTTAAATTCTAGGTTGCTTCCACTGTCACAGACTGTGCATTGGGATGTGTGAAGATAATAGCAGGGCTGTGTCAATGGATGGGCCCCCTGTGTGGGCCCTTGGCCCTTGATGGTCTCTCCAAGGTTTGGACCTCTTATATCCTATTAAGTGTGCTAATAGTGTGCCTACTAACCGTATAATTAGCAAAATACTAAATTAAAGCTGCTTTTGGGCAACATTTATTTTTTTTCTTTGTATTTTTGTCTTTTCCAATACAAATATTTAAACATTCTTAAATCAAGATACTTTTACTTGAGAAGCAAAATGATGTCATCAAAAAGTCGTTTTTTGAAAAATGTGTCAGAATTAAGTGAATTTTTGCTTAAAACAAGAAAATCTGCTGAGATCAGATAATAATCGTGTTTCCCTTTGAATTATGTGTATTTTTTTCCTCTTTTAAGTAAAAACTTACTTAATTTTGATAAATTTTTCAGATAACAAGACCAGGTTTTATTATAGTTATTATAGTATTATAGTTAAAACCATTAAAGGGGTCATATGATGCAATTTCAAATTTTCCTTTCTCTTTGGAGTGTTACAAGCCGCCGCTCACTCAAGCCCGCTGTGTGTGACGCTGTGCGTTTTGTTGTGAAAGCGAAACTACTTTGTTTGGTCTTCCAAAAGAGGACACGACTAGAAATCAGTGGTTAAGTTGTATGGAAAATAATTTTTTGAACCTTAAACCGCATAAACACATTGCATTACACCAAATACACAACATAATGTTTCTTTTTAGCAACATCATATGACCCCTTTAAAAAAAAATTGTACTTGAAATAAAATAAACATTAACTGAAATAAAATCAAATATGAAAAAAAATGAAAAACTATTTTAGCTGGTTGCCAAGGCAACATTTCTCATTTTAATTCAGTTTAACTTGGTGTACTAAAACAAACTCTATGGACATGCATAAGAAACAAACAAACAAAAAAAAAAACCCTAAAATTGACAAAAACACAACAAAATTCCTAAAACTTTAAACTTAAAAATAAACAGAAAATACACAAATAAAAACTGATTCAAAATATTAATAACAGGGTTTCTGCGGGTTCTTAAAAAGTCGTAAATTTGGTTGTGTCAAATTTAAGTACATAAAAAGTCTTAAAAGGTACAAGAAAGTCTTAATTATGACTTCAAGAGGTCTTAAATTTGGGGAAAGAAAGACAAAAATTGTGATTTGGCTTAATGTGACGATTAATCTTCAAAAGGCTGTGATTTTATTGAATAAATATGAGCTGCAGTTTCAGAGTCAGGTGCTGCTGCTTTGTTTACTGCCGTCTGCTGGTTTTGTTCAGACCAATGTGAAAATCGACCCATGTTTTTTATGCAGCAAACATGCAGAGTTGTAAATGTGAACTAGTGGATCGACAAGAAGATAATGCATTATAAAAATCTAAACAATTAAGACAGTAAAATATATTTATATGTTATTTAATTAATATAATAATTGATTGATAATTGTTTAAATTAATATAATATTTGATACTTTTGGCTCATCCATTTTCTTAAAAATAATGTAAAGTCTGAAATGTAAACTTTATCATTTTATAAAACTTTTTGTTTTTGTGAAAACCTGTATCTGAACTGTAAATCATGCTTTTTAACAGTAATTTTACAGATTAATGTTACCATAGACATTGCCCTACACTGCTCATACGGTATTAAATTGAATTGTGCAAGTCTTAAAAAAGGTCTTAAAAAGTCTTAAATCTGATCTTAAAAATCCTGCAGATACCCTGTAATAAAAACTATAATAGTATCTCAGTGATACTAAAATAACAGTGACCCAGACTTAACATATCATGTCATTTTGCTTTTCAACTAAATGTATCTTGATTTAAAAAAAGTGTTTAGATATTTGTGCTGGAAAGCAAGACATTTTTTGCAGTGCATTAACAAAGTTAATAAATGCTATATACAATATATTGCTCATAGTTAGATCATGTTAGCTAATGTTAACAAATGAGACCTTATTGTAAAGTGCTGACATATTTTTTAGAGTATATTTAGAAAAACCAGTCAATATGTTACTTTAAGGCCTAAAACGCAAAAGCATGAAGGCAAACATTTCCACCTTTACGATGGATTTGGGAGGGACTCGATTTGATTAATTGGAAAATGAATAGATTATGAAAAGTGGCTGGAAAATAAGAGAAAAAATAAAATAACAGAGCCATAAAATTAAAGAGAGATGTCTCCTGTCATAAAACATGTCGGTGTCATTATGCGTGTGTGTTTTGGGGATCTCCTGCGGTTTTGTGGTATTTGACGGATCCTGATGTAAGCGGTAACCAGAGCAGGACTGAGTCTCAGGTTCCTCTGCCGCCTGTCATTAACACTCAAACAGAGGAAAGAGGAAAGAATGGCCTTCCTTCAGGCTGCAAACACATCAGAGCGGATTCACACTGAAACTTAGATGCGTGGGCAAAAAATGCTCTTGTGCAAACTAAAACAATTACAATGTGATTTAATTGAAACGTGAAAAATAAATAAATAAATAAAACATGTCGAATGTGGCATTACATTTAGATCTGCTCACATTTCATCAAAGATTTCCTTTTACAAGTTATAGTTTTGCAGCACTGAGCATTATAACAAATCACACACAAATCTGTTGAGCAAATGAATGCAATGACGCAGGAAATCACTTTCAGGAGGTGAAGATTGTATCTTAAAGGGGTCATATGATGCGATTTCAAGTTTTCCTTTCTCTTTGGAGTGTTACAAGCTGATTGTGCATAGATGAAAAGTAAATTTCTGACCTTGGTTCATCCAGAAATTCAAAATATTTACTTACCTTCATGATGCTTCAGTGGAAAAAGTTTCAGTGTTGACCTGGAAATAAGAAAATAAAATCAAGTTAAAATGTCAGCGGATACTCTAATTAATATTCATGAGATGCCATCAGAAGCCACCGCCCACCATCACATGATTCATACAGTTTCATACTTAAGAGAAAAGAAGTCTCTTATGTTTACCAAGGCTGCATTTGTTTTTTAAAAATACAGTAATATTAAAAATATTGAGCAGCATATGTTTTCAACATTGATAATAATCATAAATATTTCTTGAGCAGCAAATATTAGAATGATTTCTGAAGGATCATGTAACACTGACGACTGGAGTAATGATGCTAAAAATTCAGCTTTGATCACAGGAATAAATTACATTTTAAAGGGATAGTTCACCCAAAACTGAAAATTCTGTCATTAATTACTCACCATCATGTCGTTACTGCAATTATACGAAGCTACGAGATTACTTTTTGTGCACAAAAGAAAAAAAAAAAGGACTTTATTCAACAATTCGTCTCCTCCGCATCACCCTGGTGCCATTTTGGAGAATATCCGCTGGACGTAAACGTTCGTATGCTGTTCTGTGTCAGCTGCGTCACGCCGAATCTGTTTCCTACGTTGTTGTGATTTGATCTGAATGGAAACAGCATATTTATATTTATATTTTATTTATTTATAATAAATAAAATATAAATAATATAAATATATAGTTAGAATAAAGTAATAATTCAGAGCAACTTAGAAATGAGGAATATAACAAGCAATTCGTCATAGAGTTAACAATATTCGTAGTATACAATGCTAAGTTTACTAAAACAAAATCTTTTTTTTTTTGTATTTATTTTATAACTGTGCAATGTAAAGATTGTACTGATGTTATATTTAATAAAACCTGAGAACTGTTTGAACTCAGGATTTTGATTTGTCATTCTAACTTTCCTGACAGTGTCATGGCCTCAGATCCGTCAGTATCATTTACTCTTCACAGCAGCAGCACTCTTCCACCTGAACTCATTCTCTTTCAGACAAAGCCATCTCTCGCCGGGCCATACGAGTACAAACACTCATTCTGGGTGGGACGGCTGGGCTTCTCTAGTCCTCTGGGTCTGCTAGTCGCCAGCGTCCCATTTGATGTGCTCCGTACGGCCTTCTTCCCTCTTTATCTGTTCAGGATCGGGCCAAACCCTCCCGCGCTACACGCAGATGACTGTGATAAGCTCTAATTCGACCCCTCCTCGCCTTGACCTGACATCCAGCCGTCCAAACGCCCCTCTTTAGGGCCGCCACATTAACAAGAGGATAAAAGCTTTGTATATGCACAGTTTAAATAAAGCATTATCTCTAATTGCTCCTCTGTAAGAAAAGAAAGCTACTGGAGGCATGCGATACCGAGCCATTGAAGAGAAAAAAGTAACTTTGCATCACCGCTGACCCTAAGTGCTTTATTTTGTCCCAGCGATAGTATCGAGTCTTTGATGTCCAAACCAGTTAGGAAGATTCATGTTAATTGGCATGTTTGTGTGTCGTATTGATAGCGATGGTTGTTTCTTCCCAGAGGAACGGCGTATTGCTTGGAGCGAACGTCTCAGTTATGTTTCATTATCTACTTTGTCTCAGATGTGGATTCCTGAGGAGACATAAAAATAGACGCCGATGAGACAATTGTTGATGCATGGTTGGAATACAGAGCTTCAGGATTTAGAAAATTTGATGAGAAATGTTTGAACTCATTTGGCAATAGACATTTCTGAAACTTCTGAAAAGCAGAAGATTTAAACATCAACATTCACTGTTTATTTTCCAGTGCTGTCAATCGATAAAAAATGTACTAATTAATTGGACATTTTTCTGTAATCGCGATTAATCACATATTAATATAATATATTCATATTGTCATAATTTCACATTAAATCTCTAAATTAATGTAGAAACAACATAAAGATGGTACATTTTAAATATGTGTTTAAAGGCATCTTTTTACTAAGTAGCCTATTATTAATGAAGACCAGTATCATTTATACACTGATGACTCTATTAAATGCATTTTCCCTCAATTGTAGCTATTCAAGTTCAAGTCAAGTCATTAATTTTAACATTTAATAGGCTTTGAAAAATATAAAAAATTTTAATTTAAGTGAACCTGAAACAATCTTCACATAAACTATAAATTGTATATGCATAAACTATAAACTGAATATAGATTAATTTTTAGTCAGAAAAATTGTAGTAAATCAGAGCAGTGAGTGATTTCTGTTTTTCATTTGTTCTTTGATTTCTATCAATGACACGGACTGCAGCAGGTTTCACTTTAAAAGCAGCGCTGTCTCTTTAAAACCTGACGCGGATCTGATGCACATCCGATTTAATTGCACAATTAGCACGTCAATTTTGACAGCCCCATTATTTTCATAATTCATGCTCCTAGTTTTATTGTGTTTGATTCATTTGCATTCATGCATTTGGCAGATGCTTTTTTTCAAAATGACTTACAATGCATTCAAGGTTTAAATTTGATCGGTTCATGCATTTCCTGGGAACCGAACCCATGACCTTATATGCATGATTCATCCTTGCATGTTGTTTCAAAGAGAAATACAATGTTTGTCTTCGTATTTCTTCCTCAAAATACAACAACTTGCTCCACCCCTTTTTTTTCCAGATGAACTCACCAATCAATTTGGTTATTTTTCAACATTCAGTAAGTAATGCCCACTTTTCATTATCCAATCAAATCAAATTGTGTTGTTTTGTGTGTGTGTGTGTGTGTGTGTGTGTGTGTATACACTGCATGTATGTATGTGTATATATATATATATATATATAAATGCTTTGTAAACCTAGCATTGTATACTATGAATATTGTTGGATAAAAGCTATTTAATCAATTTAATTTAATATTTTTAATTTTTTATGTTAATATGAATTTTTAATTTTATAAACTAATTTTTAATTTAATTGTATTTTATTTATTTAACTGTAACTACAATATAAACTG
>NW_015555810.1:860696-861960 GCF_001515605.1 Sinocyclocheilus anshuiensis
TGAATATTGTCTTATAAAAGTGATGCAATTTAAATTTTATTTCATACAATTTTTAGTGTTAATATTAATGTAATTAATTAAATAAATTAAATACATTTTAATTATATTATATTTGATTTGATTACTGTAACTAAATTATAAACTGTCAGACAATATTTTTGGACACTCATTTTTAATAATAATAATAATAATAACAATTATGATGATTATTATTATAAAGTATATACTTATATACTACTAAAATGTGAAATAATATAAAATGTATAAATGTAAAATAATAAATAAAATACAAGTACATGTGTCCAAACTATTGACCACTAGTTTATAGCTTAGTTAAAATAAAATAAAAACACTTTTATCCAAAGCGATGAGGAATAACGTTGTTTGAAGTGTGATTTATCAATGATATTCAGCAATTCTTTCCTCCATCAAAGGCCCTTTTATTCTTTATCCTACGAGTCTAATTTGTGTCTCCTTAATTTAACCAATCATTAGGTAATTGTTTAAGCGCTGAGCTGGATTTCAGTCTAAAAGAAGTGTTGTGAAGAGTGTTCATGTGTCACTGATTGAACATTCATAGAGGTTATGAATTTACAGTCTTTATCTACTGACATGAACTGAGTGGACACAATAACGTCTGCAATTAAAGAGCTGAATTAAATCTTACACTTTCATTTCTGCCAACCTCAACCTTACAGTTCCTGAAAGATTGTCTGTCATTTCAGGATAAAAACCTTTCCTAATTTCTTCTAAAGCTGCAGAATATTCAGCCATCCCTGGACGTCTCACTCCATGTGACTCGGCGCTGCTATTCTGTCCTTAAAATGTCGAGTCAGTGTGTGACTGTAGCGTTGTGTGGTTTTGATTGGCTCATAATGTGGTCTAAAGGGCTCTTGTAAGTTAGACTTACTGAACACACTCTCTAGTGTTCATAAGAAACCAGAGCCGCTAAACAGCAGCAGCATCTGAGTCCAGTGATTTACTGCAGCTGCTCGTTCCTACTGCACACTACATTCTCACGCCCACAACTTATATGCATTCATATACGGGATGAAATATTAAACTCACTTTCTTTGAATCACAGTGATCCTCCAGGAAGTGACATCATTTTGGTGGGAAAACAACAGCTTCATGGTTTGTCACTCTAAAAAAAATCCTGTTAAATAAAGTTACATAAATTAGTTTGATAATGTCAGTGCAATATATATTACACAATATAAACACACACACACACACACACACACACACACACACACACACACAC
>NW_015555810.1:861971-870341 GCF_001515605.1 Sinocyclocheilus anshuiensis
TAATTCTAATGGGTAGTCTTTGGTCTCATTAATCTATTATTTGTTCCAGAGCAAATAGTTTTGGCCGAGGGCAAAATCTCATCACGTTATATTTTATGTAACTATAATGCTGTATATCAGAGCGCTTCCTTTGTACTTTTGACTGAATTGCCTAGCAACTTTTATGATGGCTAGGAGCTCTGGCTGATTAGCATAGAGGTGAAGGGTTTCCATCGGCTGAGGTTTGGTCTAAATGAAGCATATTCCTCGACGCTGTGAGATCACGACACTTAAAACAAAGGCATATCTTGTATAACTTTAATGCTGTATGACAGAGCGCTGCTTTGTACTTTTGACTGAATTGCCTAGCAACTTTTATGATGGCTGCTGTTGTTTATTACATTTTATTATTCAATAAATAATATTTTATATAAATAATAAGATTTAATAACAGTATTTAATATTGGGAACAGTGTGTGTGTTCGTGATGGTGATTTTAGTGACATTATTCCTCCATTAGATGGCAACTGTTTTTTTTGAGTGAGTCCGCAGTAAAGACTTTTATATTGAAAGAGACTGAAACGGAAGTTATTTTTACTTTTAAGAACAGCTTGTAAGACGCAGTTAACAAATGCAGTGAGCTTCCTCCTTCAGGATTCAGCAGGACGGGTCGGGCCAGAGCTACAATAGGAAGATGCAAAATCATTAATGCAAATAAACTGATTTTTGGCCCTTTTTACTCAGGTCAGTGATTCATTATGAGCGAACAACAATAGGCTTTATAAATGACGATAAAAGAACAGAAGCCTCATTTTCAGAACAACATACAGCAGGTGTACAAAATAATTTAGTTTAACTATGAAATAGTTGTATACAAGTGAGTGGAATGAAGAGCAGCAACTAATCATAATAAACTTGGAGAATGTTATCCTTTAACATTCTTATTATATATATATATATATATATATATATAACGCTCTCTATAATGTTTACAGAAATTATGTTTTTATTTAAAAATTTAATATTGGGAACAGTGTGTGTGTTCGTGATGGTGATTTTAGTGACATTATTCCTCCATTAGACGGCGACAAGAGACTGTTTTTCTGAGTGAGTCAACACTCAGACTTTTATATTGAAAGAGACTCAAGCAGGGTTGTAAACAAGGAAGTTCTTTTTACTTTCAACAACGGCTTGTAAGATGCAGTTAAGAAATGCAGTGAGCAGCACTGTCATCAGAAATCACCCGTAACAGATGAAAGATAGTGCGACAAAGATATCGCTTTCCTCAGCGGACATTCAAATTAATGTTTTGTGAATATGAGATTGAGTTGAATAATGAATGCTGGATCAGATGCAGGTAATCACACTCACTCAGTCAATCTCTCTCAGAATACTCTACTCCACATAATACACTGCTTTTAATACAGTGATACAATAAGCTTTCAATAAAGCGACTCAACGTTCCTTCATTACTAGTTCTAAAGTGATGTTTAACAGCTGATGAGCTCAGCTGTTAAACTGTCAAACAGATATTTCAATCTGTGGCGGAAGGAAGTAGTTCCGCAGAAAAGAGGGTTTTAAAAGACACTCTGTTGTTGTTTTTCTTATATATTTACACACTCGTGCCATTGAACTGTTGAATAAACGCAATATCACACTCGTAGCCGTGCAATATGGCTGTATATCGGCACGCTGTGATCACCTACGACCGAACCACAGCAGTGCCGATATACAGCCATATCGCACTGCTACTTGCGTGATATTGCTCACACACACACAGCCATGCAATATGGCTGTATATCAGCACACTGTGATTACCTACGACCGAACCACAGCCGTGCCGATATACAGCCATATCGGACTGCTACTTGCGTGATATTGCTCACACACACACACACACACACACACACACACACACACACACACACACTTCTATAACATTCTTTTTTATAAAAAAACAACAACTTACTTTTGCATGCACTATGTTGTGGTTACTAACCAGTTTAACCGGTCAATGCCCAATGACAAAAGGGTGCATAAATAAGGACAAAAATTTCACTTTTAACTGAAGTATGACAGCTCACCCAAACTGATGATGGCAACCCTGGCATACTAAAACAGTGCACTATTAAAGCATCATCTCTGACTCGAGAGGTGTTTTTTTCTGTCAGTGCAGCACATAGAAAAGAGAAAAATAAGATTATACAAAAATTATTACTATTGCTCTTACTTACATATTATTATATGCTGCGGTTACCAGGCATTTTACCAAAATGAATGAATTCTTGATATTTCTCGTAACCTTTGACTCCAATCAATATGTTTGTCACTGTAATGTCGTTATTTTTCATTTGATATGCGCTCAGAAAATCAATTATTAAAGAAAGCCATTATTTTGCCACTAAACCCCCATGGAACATAAAATTTATGATTCATGGAATACATATAATGTAATTAAGAGGTCTGAAGTGAATGTATTTGCCTTCATTTGCATTGGTGTGTGTTTAGCATTGGCAGTTACCTGTCTGTGAGTGACAGGAGGAGGACGGAGGAGTGTTTAGCGTCCAGCACAGCCCACTTTACAATGAATGTGCTGATAAATGAAAGGTCTTGACTTTATGCCTTAAAGGATAGAAAACAGAAATCACTGTGCACTGAGATTATCTCTCTGTACTGTATAAGAACTGTATATTAAAAAATATTTTATATAAATATATATATAATTTTTTTTATCATGTTATTATTTTAAAATTTTTATCTATTTATTTATTTATTTATTATAAAAAATATATAGACTAAAAAGTCGCAATTATCTTTAAAATGTATTTATTTTTATTCCGTGGTGGTGGAAAATTGTGAGATGTAAGCTCAGAAAAAAAATTTAAATTGCGAAATAAGCGACTTGTGAAAAAAGTCATAAAGTATTGTAAGATAAAAAGTTGTGAGATAAAAGCAACAATTCTATTTTTATTTAGCTTACCTCTAACTAAAAAATAAAAATAAAATAAATTACAAAACAATATAGACATTTTTTAAAAACAAAACAAAATTACTAGAACTTTAGAATTAAAATGAAAGTGCGAAAAATAAAAACGAATGCATAATAAGTGAAAACTATAATATTATCTTAATGATACTAAAATAACTCTAGTACTGAAATAAAATAAATCATAACTGAAATCAAATCAAATATAAAAACCTTTTTCAGGTATTGCCAAGGCGTGATTTTTGTTTTCTTTTAACATACCTCAAACTAAAAATAAAAATACAATACAAAATTAATAAAAACAATTTAGACATTTAAAAAAAAAGACAAAACACAACACGATAAAATTACTGAATAATAAATAAAACGCAAAATATTTTATTTCAGCTAGTTGCCAAGGCAACATTTCTATTTTTAGTTTAACTTGACAAACCAAAATAACTAAAATACAGAAATAAAAAAAATTCAGATATATAATAAAAAAAAACAAACGAATAATAATTACAACACACAAAATTGCTAAATCGATAACTAAAATTAAAATGAGAATGGGAAATAGAAAAACTAAATAAAATAAATAAATATAAAAAAAATAAAGAAATGAAAATTAGTCCAGTTTACTTCATAGGCGTTTGGATCTACATTTGCAGTGCATCCAGAAAAATGTACGGGCGTATCAAAGCACATTTTGCATCCAGTATCTTGACTGGACTCCGTTCAACCGGAAACCAGTTTATTTCCCGCATCCTGAACGTACTGACCATGACTAATGCCAGATTTGAATAATACTAGTTCCTTATTCAACACTTCATGCCATTTTTACGCTGGTTTTATGCATAGATTGTACTAAGGAGAGTCTCAATTTGCATTTTTCATGCGACATGCTGATCTGAAGATTATTTAGAAATTAATTTCAGCTGTCACTCCTCGCTCTTTTGTCGGATGCCGCAATCGTGTGATTAGCTCCCATCGCTCGCATTCGAGCATCCGGCACACAATGTAAGCCTGACTTTGGGAAATTCAACGCATCCATGTGGAACGTGATTGATAAAGACGGCAGAGCATGATTGAAGCTGATAGTGCTAATGCTAATGCTGTTTAAGTCTGTCATGTTAACAGCTACGACACTCACACGAGGCCAAAAGACAATGAAAACAACATTATTTTACAGCATCAGTAACAAGACCTGATGTAATGAGGACGTGTACGCACAAAAGCACATGCGTTTGTTATTTATCTACAGTTACTGACTAAATATATACTGATGTATATGTCATATAATTTTTGTATTTTTTTTACTATTATTTATATTGTTTAATTTTTATTTATAATAATTTATACTTATGCAACTTATTTTTATTTACATTATTTAGATAATTATTTTTATATTATTTGTCATTTTTACAAATAAAATAATTTATATATTATATTATTTGTAATTTATAATTAATTTTATATTATTTGTGTTATGTAGTACTTTATACTAATTATATTATTTACTTCAAATCTTTGTCTAGAAATTCAGCAGTTTTAGGCTACTAAATTGTGGGTTTGTTCAAAGTTTGTGAAAAGAAATAGATGAAAGTGGATGAAACAAAAGACATTTTTATTATTAATATATTTACAATGAATTCTATACCAAAAAGTATTGATAACCATATTATATTAATTTAAAAATGCATAGTTTTTACCGATTTTTTCCCCTGTGCCTTTATTTCTTTCTTTCTTTAAATGATAATCACTGGCTTTTTACACTAAACTTAACCCTGGGCTAACGTTTTCAGTTTTAACCCATTGTTAAGGCTACTTTTGGTTGACATTTCACATTTTATGGCTATGGATTTTGCACCGATAATAATAATAATAATAATATAAATACAAATAATTGTAATAATACAATAATATAAGTTACATAATAAACAATATATAATAATAATAATAATAATAATAATAATAATAAGTAGCAATCCACATAATACATAATTAATATAAAATTATTAATTACTTAAATCTAAATAATAAAAACAATAAATTATAATATACATTATAAAATAATTATATAAATAAAATATAAAAAAAAAATGCAAAATTAATAAACAATATAAAATAAGAGGAAATAACAGAAATAATATGTAACAAAATACAATTTCAAAATTTTTCAGGACATTTTTGTTTACTCTTGTATTATAAATCTAGCTCTATTCGTGTCACCACACAGAAAAACCCAGCTGCTTTATATGACGGGGTGTCAAAATAATAATAATAATAATAATATAAATACAAATAATTGTAATAATACAATAATATAAGTTACATAAAAAATTAAATAAAAATAATAAATAATATAAAACTATTATTTAAATAATAATACAATAATAAATAATTAATACAAAAAATTATATAAATAAAATATAAAAAAAAAATGCAAAATTAATAAACAATATAAAATAAGAGGAAATAACAGAAATAATATGTAACAAAATACAATTTCAAAATTTTTCAGGACATTTTTGTTTACTCTTGTATTATAAATCTAGCTCTATTCGTGTCACCACACAGAAAAACCCAGCTGCTTTATATGACGGGGTGTCAAAACCTTCTCTCCTCTCACTTTGTATGCGGAGAGGTAATAGATGCTGTTTGAGACGCAGGAACCCGGAGACCTACTTCTGCGCCTCACCTCGCAGCTCTTCAGCGCGTTTTGTTGTGTCACAGCTATTATCATCAAGGTTAGAAAGCGGCGTCTATAACGAGACCTGCCCGCATCCTTTTCCTTCTCATCTCGCGAGAGGTGTAATCTGAACGCGTCTGGCATTTTCAGATTACCACAGGCTCCCATTTAACGCGGAGATGACAAATCTGCTTATTTACGAAGGCGACTCGCTTCCAGGTGAGCTAGCAGTCGAAACCCAAAACCGTCGCACCTTCGTCGGAAGCTGGTTTGGGCAAACACGAGTGTCTCTCTTCCGCTCAGTGCAGGATACCAGGAAGCATGCCCTGAGATTATTTCTGCTTGTTGAAACTGATAGCACGTTTGGAAAATGCCAGCCTGCGGGGAGACGAACTCCCACGGTCGAGGAGAAAGAGAAAGAAGCTCCTGTCAGTCTGAAGAGATTATTCCTTATACCCTCCTCTTCCAAAACACGCTAAAGCCGCTTTACGCGAGGCCCTGGCCCTTCCCGTCGGGCCCTTCGTCGTTCTCCGGCTGAGATTGCAGCCCTGATTTTTCCCAAACAAGTTCATTAGGGGTTTTTGTCATGGCCTCGATGGGTTTCTGGTATCGACGCTCTTGCAGATTTAGTTTCTCCGCCGTATAAAGATGTGATTGTTCCCTTCGAACGAGAGCTCGCGCTGCCAGGATGAGATCTGTCAGCAACAAACGTGCGGGTTCTGGTCCAGATGTAGTTCGAACACTGAAGCTAAAATGTCAATTCAATAATAATACATGATTGAGATGGTTGAGCATATATTCTGAGACGAATAAAGTTCATTCGGTCATTTACTCACCCTCATGTGGCGCCAAATGTTTCTGTGAAACAAAAATGGGTTGAAATAATATGAGAGTGAGTAAATAATGCTAAATAATTCACGAAAAATAAAAATTATATAGAATAATAAATTATAAAAAAAAATAAAACATAAAAATACAAACAATATTATAAACAAAATAACACATAATATAACAAATATCTAGAGAATATAATTGATAATAATGAAATAAACAATAATATAAATATGTAATAATAATATAACACAAAACAAATTATAAACAATATAACAAAATAATAACAAATAATATAACGTAATAAATAAATATCTGAAATATAATGAAAAATAATAAATATAATACACGAGAAATAAAAATATAAATTACATAGAATAATAAAATTGAAAACACAAAAATATAAATACAAATAATAATATAAACAAAAATATAATAAATAAATATCTAAATAATAAAATAATAATAATAAATAACAATGTTGAATGATAATATAACAAAATAAAAATAATAACAAATAAATATCGGAATAATTTAAATAGTAATGCAAATAAATAATAATATAAATATTAAAAACAACAGTAAAAATATAAAATGAAAATGACAAATTATATAAACAATGATAGATAAAAATAATAAATATATCAATTATATAAAACATATAAATAATAAATACATTAATATAAAATAATAATTATTAACGTTTCCTTTAAAGATGAAATGTACTTTTATGAATAGAACAGGTTGTTATTGGAAACTTTTTATTTTCTCATGCTGTGTGATATAATAACAACAACAACAACAATAATAATAATAAAAAAACCTATTCAGCCTGGCTTTCAAATGGAAAATAACTGGATATAAGGTGTTTGTTCCCAGGCTTTGTGATCTGCAGAAACTCTCAGATTCTGATATGTATTCCATGCAGAAGTCCGTACGGAAATCTGCCTTATTCTCCACAATTCCTCCCAGATTTGATTACGATAAAGTTCTATTAGTGTGTAGCGGTAAATAGAGAATCCATTTCACATTCTATTGAGAGTGGAGAATTGACAGCAAGAGTGAAAATGAAAACCTGAGCAAACATAAGCGCGTCGAATTATTGAAGCACATAATCAGCCAATGGAAAGCTGTGAAACTCTGGCTCACCTTAACAGGGATTCCTCTGCTAATAAGAGTCTGAATCCTGGCTTAATGACTCTCAGCCAGACCAAATCTCATTGCTTTAAGCTCAGGATAATTACTCGGAGAAACTGGGAACAAAACGGGGTTATCCTGAACATGCTTAATGTGGATTTATGCTTTTCATTTGCAGCTGTAAATATGGCTTTAAAGCCACATGATCTGACTGCAGTATGTTTAATGGTGTTTGCATTACAATTATCCACTAAAGGAGCAAAAATGCTGATGAAATCATCTTGCACTCATGGGCATATACACATATTTTGGCTTATAAAAATGTAAAAAAATAATTTAGAAATATGATTGAAAACTTTTTTTGTAAAGCCTTTCTAAATATTGTTCTACATTATCATGCAATTACTAAATATACATATATATATATATATATATATATATTATTAAGACTTCAGATGCAAAAACCTCTAAGTCCATCTGAGATTTGTTCTTTTAAATGAGCATTTTTATCAGGCTCCTATATTTAGGTTCAGTAATTTCACTTTAATGGCAAAGAAAGGGTTATCGGATGCATTATTTTCAAAAATGTCCAATATTATTTTCATAGGAGCCTGATGAAAATGCTCATTTAAAAGAAAAATCTCAGATGGACTCAGAAGGTTTTTGCATATATATATACACTACCGGTCAAAAGTTTGGGATCAATAAGTCTTGTAATGTGTTTTAAAGAAGTCTCTTCTGCTCATCAAGGCTGCGTTTATTTGAT
>NW_015555810.1:870668-880551 GCF_001515605.1 Sinocyclocheilus anshuiensis
TCACAATATTAAATTTTTCCTGTATTTTTGATTAAATAAATGCAGCTTTGATGAGCAGAAGAAACTCCTTTAAAAACATTAAAATAGTTCTGATCCCAAACTTTTAAACAGTAGTGTACATATATATGTATATATATATATATATACATATATATAGAGAGAGAGAGAGAGAGAGGTTTTTACATATATCAGTGTATATACACACTCATATGTAAATATATGTGTAAACGTATGTATATATATAATTTTTTTGTAATTTATATATGTATATATAATATTTTAGTTATTCATTAGTAAAATATATATAATAAAAATAATAAATTACATAAGCAATATTAAAAATAGCACATAATAGTAAAAAACAACAAAATAAATACTTTAAATAAAATATATAAAATAAGAATTAATAAATAATTAAATAGGCTACAAAAGATTAAAAACACAAAATAAACAATAACAATATTGATAACAGATAATATAACAATAAGAGGACTGTCATATAGTCTGTCCTGAATGGCTCCCTCACCTCTCTTTCTAAATGAGTTTCCCAGCTCACACAGTAAAGCACACACTGAAGCCCTTCGTGAGAGCTGTTTGGATTGTGATAAAGGATGTTGTTTATGCTTTTATAAGCATCTCTCACCCGGACCTTGATCTACCTGTGCTGCCGGCGCTGAAGAGATCAAACTCTCTTTCACAGCTTCAGGAAAACGACGCACTCTGATCTGCTCTGATACTTCCATGCCTGTCAAACCACTGCGCTTAAAACCACGCTTACTCTTCCCCTTCACTTCAATCCGTCCGTATTTTTAGTTTATAGCACTTAAAGCACAGCACGTGACATATATGTAGTGTCAAAAACGCATTCTCAGGTCTGACACTCAAGCAGAGATGATTAAATGCGCGTCTGCGGTGAACACTGACAGAATTCACACTGTTTGTGTGTATATGTTTAAAGCACAAAATGACTGATTGCTGCTAATGGGTGTGTGTCACCAAAACCGGGCCACGGCACAAGCCAAAATCAAAAGGCAAAAATAAGACATTCATCACAGTTAAACACATTTTCCACCAAAATGCTTGTTAATTTAATATATGTAAACATTTTGTTTTGTTTATCATTACTGTAATACAGTAGACTCTTACTTTATAAAAAATGTGCTGCATTTACAGTATGATTACAGAATTAAAATTGACCTGCTGATTGGAAGAGTGAAGTATTTATTTTATTATTTTATTTTACTTTATTTCACATTAATTTATTTTATTTTATTTTATAAAAATATGCTGTATTTAAAAAAAAAATGACTGAAGTAAAATGTTGACTTTCATGGAGCTGTTGACTGGAACATGACTTACAATTTAAAGGTGTAGTGTGTATTTTAATTTATTTTATTTTATTAATTTGTTATTTTACTTTTTTCATTATTTAGTTTTATTTTACTTCATTTATTTTTATTTAATAAAATGTGCTGTATTTAAAATGTTGACTTTCATGGTGCTGTTGCCTGGAACATTATTTACAATTTAAAGGTAAAGTGTATATTTTATATTTTATTTTATTATTTTACTTTATTTCACATTACTTTTATTTTGTTTTATTTTACTTCATTTTACTTATTTAATTATATTTTGTTTTATTTTACTTTATTTATTTAATAAAATGTGTTGTATGATTACAGAAGCAAAATATTGACTGGTACATGATTTACAAGTGTATATTTTATTTTAGTTTGCATTTTATTTTATTATTTTACATTATTTTTATTTTGTTATATTTTACGTAATTTTACTTATTTATTTATTTAATAAAATGTGCTGTATTTAAAGTATGATTACAGAAGTGAAATATTGACTGGTACATGATTTACAAGTGTATATTGTCACGGTGTGTCAGGCAGGGAAACGCAGGAGGCTCGGAGAATCTTTGCAATAAGGAACTTTTAATAGAAAACTGAGGAAACGTGGAGAGTACACACTAAAGATAACTGAGACCGGACACCGAATGAACGTAGGAGACCAGCTTATAAAGGAGCACAAGTGATAAGACTAAATTAACATGGCTGGAGACAAATTAACATAATCAGAAAAGGAAGAACCAAATATGGGCAATGGAAAACACGAGGGAAAACTAGAGAAAAAAGGCACCTGGGACCCATTGTTACGATCTCTTTCTGGATCGCAACAAAATAAGGGAGTTACACACACCACAGCTAATTAAGTTAATTTATTTGTCCATATAAAACAGAACCATGTAGAAAGACAGTAAAGACAGTAGTCCAACCAAACACAGTCCATGGATCCTCCAAGAACAACAACCATCCCCAAAGGAGATGGATCAACGGCGGTGGCGATCTCCCGTATCTCTCACATCTCATCAGTCCTCCGGTAGCCTCATGTGTAACCCAAGGTACGGCGCAAACAAAGACAGCTCAAGCTCCGCACAAGCCCAGCCCACGCTCACACTTGCCATCTCTGTCCCAGTCTTTTGTAGAGCGCCATCATTACCTTCAGGTGTGCAACCACTCCCCTCAGCCAAATCACCTGTAGCTCAGAAATAACCGGTTACTTGCTGGAACCGTCACACACCCCCCTTTAAAAGAGATCCATTCCCAAACCGAATAAAGAAAAAAACCCAGCACCATAACCAAAACATAGAAATCATACATTTCTATACATGTTGTTATACAACCTCTGACCACAGTACACCCATGATTCTCACAATTCTCTCCATTCTCCCACACTGCCCACCTCGCCACCAGCAATCTGGATCCTGAAAGCAAATTAAGGCGACCAAAGAGCACGGAAAAACAGAAATAACTGAACAACCATTGTACTTAATTGATCAGATCAGGAACACGGGACAACGCATCTGCCACTACGTTATCCGATCCTTTAATGTGTTTAACAATCAAATTATAAGGCTGTAAAAAGAGAATCCAACGCATCAAGCGCTGACTCGGCGACTGTAAAGAATGCAAAAATGTTAAGGGATTGTGATCAGAATACACCTCTACGAGCATTCCTCCCCCCACATAGACATCAAAAAACGGAAGTGCCCAGATTAAAGAAAGCCTCTTTCTCAATCACTGAATAATTTCTCTGATAAGTATTGAACTTACGAGAAAAGAAACTTACGGGATAGTCCAATCCATCCTCCCCTGTCTGTAATAGAACAGCTCATCGGGCTTAGTGATGGCGTTTAGCTTGCGATAATCGGTGCAAAATCTAAAAGTTGAATCTGATTTCCTCACTAGCAAGCAAGGTGAAGCCCAACTTGAACACGACGGAACAGCTATTCCGTTCTCCATCATATATTGGATCTCAGATTCCAATACTTTCCTCTTACTAACTGGAGCCCTATAAAAACGCTGACGAATAGGTTGTGCGTCTCCCACATCAACATCATGCTGTATCAGATGAGTACGAGTAGGTACATCTGAGAACAAGCCAGGAAACTCCCATAACAATTGGGTTAGCTCTTTATTTCGCACCTCTGTCAAATGTGAAAACAGAGCATCTAAATTCTCAAGAGTCTCTGAATTCTTTAATCGAGGAAGCAAAACACAATCTTCAGCGACAACTATGTCCTCATTAACCATATCTTCTCCTCCCGCAGCAGAAAGTTGACAAGACTCAAAAGAAGCAGTACCAACAGGAGCAACTGATTTCATTGATTGAATTTCAGAATTTCGAGAACGATAAGCTTTAATCAAATTTACATGGAAACACTGTTTAGATTTTCGCCGATCTGGGGTTGCAATTTGATCATTTTCATCAGACAATTTCCGAAGAACAGTATATGGCCCAGTAAACTTAGCACAAAAAGGAGATCCAGAAGACGGTAACAAAATTAACACCTGATCACCTGGTGTAAAGACACGACCCTCAGCATGCTTATCATAGTGCTTCTTCATTTTCTCTTGCGCAACAGCAAGATTCTTCTGTGCACTCAATCCGGCCAAAAACAAACGTCTACGAAAACCATTCACATACTCTACCAAATTTTGCGGAGGATCTTCCTCACCTAATCCCTCACGTAAAACAGAAAGAGGTCCACGTACGCGATGACCGAAAACTAGATCATTCGGGCTAAATCCCAAACTCTCTTGCTGTACTTCCCTAGCAGCAAGTAATAGCCAGGGCAAACCCTCCTCCCAGTCACGGTTTAGCTCCACACAGTAGGCACGCAACAGGGACTTCAAAGTCTGGTGGAATCGTTCAATCGCACCCTGACTTTGAGGATGATACACGCTCGACTGATTGTGTTTCACTTTAATCACCTTCAAAATCTCAGCAAACATTCGTGATGTAAAGTTGCTACCATTGTCGCTCTGAATAATTTTAGGTATCCCTAAAATAGATATGACCTGAGTTAAAGCTTTCACAACTGCTTTGGTGGTAATTTTTCGGATGGCATAGGCTGCTGGATAACGAGTTGCCTGACACATTACGGTCAACAAATATGCACTCCCTGACTTAGATGGAGGCAGTGGTCCCACGCAATCAATTATTAGATGCTCAAACGGTTTGCTTGTAACAGCTATGGGACTCAGAGGCACTGGTTTCAACGACTGATTTGGCTTCCCAGTTACCTGACAAGTGTGACACGTTCTTTTAACTGGTTACTTGCTGGAACCGGCACAGCTGCTTTTGGGGCTTTAGCAACTATTGCAGTTGCGATTATCTTATTGATGCACCTTAACACACCTTTGGTGAATGTCAATGACCCACTGCTTAGCTTCTCCCTGCTACTTGGTTTAGTGATAACCTTCCTCTGCTCCATTGTGTTCCTTGGTGAGCCTCAGATGTGGTCTTGCATGACCAGCCAGGTGGCTTTGGCCGTAGGCTTTGCTCTGAGCCTCTCCTCACTAATGGGCAAATCTGCTCTGCTCATGCTGAGAGCCAGAGCCATAAAAGCCGTCAAAGCTGCTGTCAAAGCAGCCAAAGCAGCAGCAGCGGCATCTGAGCAGAGTCCCGACACTGCCGTCATCGCCCAGCTATTCCTCAGAAGAATGACATAGACGGCAGTGGACCCACGCAATCAATTATTAGATGCTCAAATGGTTTCCTTGTAACAGCTATGGGACTCAGAGGCACTGGTTTGAACGACTGATTTGGCTTCCCAGTTACCTGACAAGTGTGACACGTTCTGATGAAAGACGAAATGTCCTTTTTCAAACGGGGCCAATAAAATTGTCGTAAAATTCGGTCATAGGTCTTCTTTATTCCTAAATGACCTGCAATTTCACCATGTGCATGTTTTAATACTACGTCTCGAAATTGTTTCGGCACCACCACGTGAATTATACACTCGTCCAACAAATCCTTTTTACAAGAGACGTACTTCCTTAGAAGCATCTCATCTTGGATAAAATATCCACTAACAGCACTTCTTACCTCCTGAAACGGAATAACAGCATCAAACAACCTCTGCATCTCAGGGTCTTTCTGCTGTGCATCTACCAACTCCCTAGAAGAAATAGGTGAAAGGGTAGATAAACCAGGCACAACAAATTTTAACACTTCATCTTTCCTCTCAAATGACATCTCACGACTTCTTGCGCGAGTCACAGCACAAGCTGTAAATACTTCAGGAAAATTTTGATGCAGAATGTCGGAGTTCTCCGTGACTGGAATAGACACCACCTCAGGAGGTGGAATCACATCTCGCCATACCATACCTCTAGCCAAATTATTGCCCAGGATGACAGTAACCCCATCAACTGGCAAAGACGGACGGACTCCCATGGATACTTCTCCACAGATCAGGTCAGAAGTCAGGTGTAGTCTATGCAGAGGAACAGAAAGAGTGTTTAATCCAATTCCTCTAATCAAAACACTCCTCTCTTCACTCGATACCTCAGAAAAAGGCAGAGCAGATTCAAGAATGAATGATTCTGATGAGCCTGTATCTCTCAAGATTTTAATTGGTATTTTACTCTCAGAGTTTGGCAAGGACACACAACCCTCCGTAATGAATGGTACAAAGTTCTCCATGGCTATCATTTTGGAATCACATACTTCATTTCCAGCCTCAATGGAAGTACCAGGATCAAAAACATTGGAAGTTTCAGTAATGTCAGTCACTAACACAGGATTAACATAATTAGTTTGTGATTTCTTTTTTCCAGACTTCCATTTTGCAGCTAGAACTGGGCACTTGTTTTTCCAATGTCCCAGATTAAAACAATAGTTGCACACTAGATCTCTGTCAGTCCTCATCCAACCATTGTTCTCTAATTTTGAAGGATAGGTTTGTTCAAATTTCTTGGCTCCAACTCTATTTTCATTAAAATTACCACTCTGTTGACCTGATCGATCTTCTCTGTACACCTTTTTATGCGTTAATACATAATCATCTGCCAAAACTGCAGCTTCCGTTGCGTCTTCTGGCTTCTTTTCGTTTATGTATACAGCAATGTATTCAGGCACAATATTTTTAAATTGTTCTAAAATGATCAGATCACGCAACTTTTCAAAATCATCAACAGTGGACGCAACACACCAACGATCAAAATAAGAAACCAGATCCCTTACCACCTCAGAGTGTGTTTGGCGATCACCTTTTCTCCAGCTTCGAAATCGCTGGCGATAGGCTTCAGGAACCAGTTCGTAGGCCTTCAGAATAGCTACTTTTACCTTGTCATAATCTTTTCTGTCCTCCCTTTTGCTGTTCGAACTCAATCTCGCATTGCCGGAGCATATTCTCGTTCCTTATTCTTTCAATCTCCAGTTCATAAAGTTTAGTTTCTTTAATCAACTCTTTATCATGAAGCTGCTGCATTTGCAAAATCTCTTTTCTTTCTTCGAAAGACAACCCAGAGAAAATGTCTAATTAACTTTTTGCATCAATGTCGCATTTTCTCGGTGGAGAAGCCGCCATAAAGCTATTTTCACATAACCAATTTTTCACAACAGAACGTAGTTCCTTTTTTCCGTATTTTCTTGTCTACATCACCGATTTTAAAGTGATCTACAAGTTCCCATAATTGTTGTTTTACGAAAGAATGTAATATCTCCTCTGATGGATCTTTAATCAATTCCTCTATAGACGACATTCTGTTTACATAAAATGTTACTCTTAAACACAAAGTGCATTTATTTCCTCTCCGGAACACAAAACAGGTGAAACAATTATTCACTCTCCCCCTTCTAAACTGCCTACCAACCCACTAAGCTAACCTATGCCTAGTCTTAATGCAGCTTTCAAGAGTAAAGCGACATTAAACACCAAAATACCAATGGTTTAAAAACTGAACAAACAGCTCAATTCAAAACCACGGCGGTGTACTTCACTCAAAAGCCTGCACAAAAATAAAAAAGGCAAAATAACAAAACAACGCCAAGCGTTGCTAATTCCTACCCGGGAGAAAATGAACAATGAATCACACACACAAAAAAAATGCACTTACCATTAATGAGAACTACCTTCGAACTCACGAGCTTAAATACACAATATTTACGTCCATCTCTCAAAACAACACGCATACCGAAAGCTCATTATTTTACACATTTAGCCTACTTCAATCAAATCGACATCATACCAAATCTTAATCAAACCAGTTTTCTCTTATGATGTAATTTCGCTTTAGGACGAGCCCCCATTTTTCAATCAGATATATCTTTGTGTTTGCATTTGAAAACAGTGAGTGTTTGGTATCACTGGAAAGCTCGTTCTCTTTAGCGTAATGATAGCTATATTTGGTCATTTCCTATGTAGAGCTCACCAATAGGGAAAAAATAAAGTCTGATCTAAACCAGGAGATGACATTTCATTAGCTGAAGTCAATTTCCCGTGACCTGATTCGCCGAAATGCATCGCGTGACATGCTTCACTAGCTCGCAGAAAATCATTGGAAGTTTCAGTAATGTCAGTCACTAACACAGAATTAACATAATTAGTTTGTGATTTATTTTTTCCAGACTTCCATTTTGCAGCTAGAACTGGGCACTTATTTTTCCAATGTCCCAGATTAAAACAATAGTTGCACACTAGATCTCTGTCAGTCCTCATCCGACCAGTGTTCTCTAATTTTGAAGAATAAGTTTGTTCAAATTTCTTGCCTCCAACTCTATTTTCATTAAAATTACCACTCTGTTGACCTGATCGATCTTCTCTGTACACCTTTTTATGCGTTAATACATAATCATCTGCCAAAACTGCAGCTTCCGTTGCGTCTTCTGGCTTCTTTTCGTTTATGTATACAGCAATGTATTCAGGCACAATATTTTTAAATTGTTCTAAAATGATCAGATCACGCAACTTTTCAAAATCATCAACAGTGGACGCAACACACCAACGATCAAAATAAGAAACCAGATCCCTTACCACCTCAGAGTGTGTTTGGCGATCACCTTTTCTCCAGCTTCGAAATCGCTGGCGAGCAACAAAATAATGGAGTCACCACACACCACAGCTAATTGAGTTAATTTATTTGTCCATATAAAACAGAACCATGTAGAATGTCCATATAAATGGTAATCAGTATGTCAGCACATGTAAGTGTGTAACAAGTATGAAAGACAGTAGTCCAACCAAACACAGTCCATGGATCCTCCAAGAACAACAACCATCCCCAAAGGAGATGGATCAACGGCGGTGGCGATCTCCCGTATCTCTCACATCTCATCAGTCCTCCGGTAGCCTCATGTGTAACCCAAGGTACGGCGCAAACAAAGACAGCTCAAGCTCCGCACAAGCCCAGCCCACGCTCACACTTGCCATCTCTGTCCCAAATCACCGTTTGAAGCATGACAATTCGGATAGATATCGGCCAATTTCTTTCTGCGGACAAAGTCTCAAATAATGAAAAAAAAAATCAGGGTCATGTTCATTAAATTTGGGAAGCAGCCTTAAATTACTGGCCAAGTCAAACCCTCCAGATAAACCTAAACCTCTCTCCCCAACCTCTGACAACATTTTCCCTTCCTTTACCAATCTCAACCGCTCCACCTGCAGCTCATGATCTCGTGCGGATTTCTCAGCCTCTAGCTTTTGCTGTTCGAACTCAATCTCGCATTGCCTGAGCATATTCTCGTTCCTTATTCTTTCAATCTCCAGTTCATAACGTTTAGTTTCTTTAATCAACTCTTTATCATGAAGCTGCTGCATTTGCAAAATCTCTTTTCTTTCTTCGAAAGACAACCCAGAGAAAATGTCTAATGAACTTTTTGCAACAACGTCGAATTTTCTCTGTGGAGAAGCCGCCATAAAGCTATTTTCACATAACCAATTTTTCACAACAGAACGTAGTTCCTTTTTCCGTATTTTCTTGTCTACATCACCGATTTTAAAGTGATCTACAAGTTCCCATAATTGTTGTTTTACGAAAGAATTTAATATCTCCTCTGATGGATCTTTAATTCCCCTCAGCCAAATCACCTGTAGCTCAGAAATAACCGGTTACTTGCTGGAACCGTCACACCATAGGAAACTAAACAAAACACAAGACACAGGACATTAACGTAACATAACACCCCCCTCCGGAAGGCGCGTCCTCGTGCCACATAACATCAACGGGGTAGGAGGGTGGGCACCTTGGAGGTCCCTCAGGAACGACCACTACGGAACAGGGATGCCTCCAAGGCGGTAGCAGTTCGGGGGGCCATGGCCGAGCAGGCAGACTGGGAAACCATGGCGGAGCAGACAGTTCAGGAGGCCATGGCGGAGCAGGGAACTCAGGGGGCCATGGTGGATCAGACAGTTCAGGGGGCCATGGCGGAGCAGACAGTTCAGTAGGCCATGGCGGAGCAGGGAACTCAGGGGGCCATGGTGGAGCAGACATGTGGGAACTGGATCCCTCTCTGGGCTAGACCCAGGGACAGGAGCCCTCTCTGGGCTAAACTCGGGGACAGGAGCCCTCTCTGGGCTAAACTCGGG
>NW_015555810.1:880571-881422 GCF_001515605.1 Sinocyclocheilus anshuiensis
ATAAACACAAAGCAAGTGCATTTATTTCCTCTCCAGAACACAAAACAGGTGAAACAATTATTCACTCTCCCCCTTCTAAACTGCCTACCAACCCACTAAGCTAACCTATGCCTAGTCTTAATGCAGCTTTCAAGAGTAAAGCGACATTAAACACCAAAATACCAATGGTTTAAAAACTGAACAAACAGCTCAATTCAAAACCACGGCGGTGTACTTCACTCAAAAGCCTGCACAAAAATAAAAAAGGCAAAATAACAAAACAACGCCAAGCGTTGCTACGCCGCTTACTGTTATCGGTCCGGTCTTCTGTCATGGTGTGTCAGTCAGGGAAACGCAGGAGGCTCGGAGAATCTTTGCAATAAGGAACTTATAATAGAAAACTGAGGAAATGTGGAGAGTACACACACTAAAGATAACTGAGACCGGACACCGAATGAACGTTGGAGACCAGCTTATAAAGGAGCACAAATGATAAGACTAAATTAGCACGGCTGGAGACAAATCAACATAATCAGAACAGGAACAGGAAGAACCAAATATGGGCAAAGGAAAACACAAGGGAAAACTAGAGCAAAAAGGCAGCTGGGACCCATAGGAAACTAAACAAAACACAAGACACAGGACATTAACGTAACAATCCGTGTATCATTCGATCACTCGTTTTTTGATTTAATATTGAAAGTAGAAAAATGAGAAAACGGCTCCTTTTTCGTCTTTTCGGTTTTTTTTCCAAAAATTGAAAAAAGAGAATTCAGCTTAAATGTTCTTTTTTCGCTCAGGGGTAGAAAAATGAATAAACAGCATGAATATTTGATTTCTACACGTGGGCGGGAATTAAACACCCCTTTCTG
>NW_015555810.1:882323-891547 GCF_001515605.1 Sinocyclocheilus anshuiensis
GAGCAGGACATTTTTGTGTTATTAAGTAATAAGCCTTTAGAACAACATTAAGGTGAGTAGTCACTCTAGTTCACACAGTTCCAATAAATTGCGATGGGTTAAATAAACTCAATAAGCAGACAGACGCGACTACAGTCAAGCGCAGAAGTGCACAGGAAATAAGCAGCAGTCATATTTAAAGCAGTTTAAATTAATATTGAGTACTGATTGATGTTCACTTGGATTTTTTCCCCATCAAGGGGGAATGACTTAATATTCTGTCATTTATAGTTGGTATGGTAAAATGTATATTTTTAATTGTGTAACGTTACGTTCAAAATAACTACAAAATGTCATGCCTTTGAAAAATATAGAGAACAACAGAATGCACTGCTTTATCGCCTCTCGGTCTCCTTGAGCATCTTTCTGGCGCATGCCACAAACATGAACCACAGGGAATACTCGTCTTTTAAAAGGCTTCATTTAGATTATTTTACATTAAATGCATCATATAAGTCACTTTGGAATAAATCACAGTAGGCCTATGTATCATGATAAAAAAGGCGACTTTACAGTCTGGAAATACTTTAGGCTATAGCAAATAATTTTGCGGAACCCCAATCGCTTTAAGAACCGCTGGTCTACACAGAAGAAAGACCTGTCTAGACCTGTACGAGTTGTGTCGAGCTATTCATTAGTCTGTTTGATGAGAAAAATATGAAATTGATAAAATGGGTTATTAATCCATACAACTGCAGCAGTGGAGGACTATTATTCTGCTGCGTGATACTACAGAAGAACTGATGAGGGCACAGGATATTCGGCTGACCAATCAGCAGAAAGGGGCGTTTAATTCCCGCCCACATGTAGAAATCGAATATTCAAGCTGTTTAAGGGGCGTTTAATTCCCGCCCACGTGTAGAAATCGAATATTGCAGCTGTTTATTCATTTTTCCACCCATGAACGAAAAACGAGAATTTAAGCTGAATTCTTGTTTTTCGTATTTTGGAAAAAAACGAAAAAGGAGCCGTTTTCTCATTATTCTACTTTCAATATTAAATAAAAAAACGAATGATCGAATGATACACGGATTCTCCACTGCAGCAGTTGTATGGATTCTTAACGCATTTATTGCAACTACATTTCATCTTTTTTCATCAAACAAACAGGTCAAAACGAAAAAGGAGCCGTTTTCTCATTTTTCACTTTCAATATTAAATAAAAAAACGAATGATCGAATGATACACGGATTCGATCGCCTCAACAATGCGTGCACTTCAATTTGAAATGCTCAGCACAAAACAGACTTGATGAAAGGATTATGCCATACTGTGCTTTCGGTTTTAGTTCATTTGACAGATACTGTGCCAAAGCATAAAATGGCCCAAAACACAACTTTAAATACCTTTTATGTTAGAATAAGAAGTTTAAAAATATTTTAAAGGGGTTGTTGACAGCTTTTTTCTAGGCTTGATTGTGTTTATGGGGTGCAGTCTAACATGTGTTAATGCTTCACATTATTTTTTATTATTTATATTATTTTTCGCATAATTCACCTTTATTCTACACCACTCTGTCCCTTCTCTTATAAATGCTCTGATGATTTCCTGGTTTTATGAAGCCCCTCTCTCTGAAATACGCAATGGGCTCAGATTGGTTAGCTGGCCCAGTGTGTTGTGATTGGCTAAACCGCCTAGGATCGAATGATACACGGATTCGTAACGTATATTTTATTTTATTTTATTTTGAATTTTATTTTATTATTTTATTTTATTGTACATTATTTTTATTTTGTTTTATTTTACTTAATTTTACTTATTTATTTTTTTGTTTTATTTTACTTAATTGGAACATGGAACATGATTTACAATTTAAATGTGAAGTGTGTATTTTACTTTATTTCATTTATATTATTTTTTTTTATTTTTATTTATTTGATCTTATTATATTAATTTATTTTATTTTTTATTTCAATACTGAAAATATTACACACTTCACCATTAAAACAGTCTGACTGTTCCTTTAATGCTAATCAGAGGCATAATGACGATTTATTTCTGTATGACTTGATGCTAAAGTTTCCAGTCGCTGACCACTCATCTTGTACTCATTGATTAAACTATTTCCAGCTGTGTGGAGAATTATTGATCACGACATTTTTGTGAGACCATTCACAGCAGCATGTTTACAAAGTCACTGGAGAACACGATTACAGCAACTTAGAAAGACGACATGGTCTTAAATGCTGATTATGAATCAGATCAGTATTTGCAATGGAAATGTCACAGCGCTAAAGACCATAAAAGATTATTTTATAAAAGACTGAGTTATAAGTCCATCAGTATTACATTGTGCTTTGATGTAAAACACAAAAGCAGGGTCACTAGTGTTCTTTAACTAGCTCTGGATGGCAAGAATAGATGCATATTGATGTAAGGAATGAAGGGAAAGTTGAAGAAAGTCTAATGTATTTTGATTGGTATGTACAGATGCACTGCCAATGTAATATTACACTGCAAAAATGATTTTATTACTCAGTATTTTTGCCTTGTTTTCCAGGACAAATATCTAAACATTCTTAAATCAAGATACTGTACATTTACTCGAGAAACAACATGACTCAAGATAATAAGTCTTGTTCTTTTTTTTTTTTTTTACCGTTAGCTTAAGTTAAGTCTTGTAAAACCTAAAAAGTTCTGTACAACTTTCACAACCGGACAGGATTTCTTTGGACGAATTGCATCCAAAAAACTATATCAACCAAAATCAACATTTAGGCCTTTTGCATTTTTCTAAAAAAAAGGAAAATAAATGTAACTTTAAAAATACAATGAAAACAAGACTTAATATCTTAGGCCATTTTGCTTCCAAAGTAAATGTATCTTGATTTCAGAATTTTTTCTTGTTGCAGTGTAACAATGTCAGTTAATGTAATACATTACAGTTTTTACTGTAAATTTAAGTTCAGTCCTGTAAAACCTAAACTTTTGCTACTGTATATTTACAGTAAAATTCTGGCAAACACAAAACATTTTTTGCAGTGAAATATTATATGAGTTAAGGATATATAAAGATTTTTATTACTGTAAATTCAAGTTTATTCCCATAAAACCTAAAATGTTGCTACCATATTTTTACAGTAAAGTTCTGCCAACCACAACTGCTGTAAATTTATTATCTTTTTCCATATTTTTATGCCTTACATTTTACATATTTATTTTTTACAGTATTTGGTTACCAGAACTTTACTGTAAAAAGTTCAGTAGCATTATTTTAAGTTTTACAGGATTCAATGTACAGTAAGTTTACAGTAAAAGAAAACATAAAAGGAAAAAAATAAGTAAAAAAAAAGTTCATTTAATTAGAGCCCTAAACCTTTGTACTTTCACATCTAGTTAGGATTTTATGGATGCATTTCTTCCAAAACAAATATGATCCAAAATCTAAATTTCAGATTTTGCATTTAACACTTTAAAAAAAAAATTAGATTAACTTTAAAAATAAAATATGCAAGTCATTTTGCATCTTCAGTAAATGTATCTTGATTTAGGAATGTTTAGATATTTGTACTGGAAAACAAGAAAAATACTGAGTGATATATATATATATATATATAGTCCAGTAAAACATAAAATGTTGCTATTTTACTTTTTACAGTACAGTTCTGGTAACCACAGCTGCTGTTATTTACGTATGTATTTTTATTTATTTATTTAAGTTCAGTCCAGTAAAACCTACAATGTTGCTATCATATTTTTACTGTAAAAAATATGCATTTGACAATTCAAATTAAATGCAACTTTAAAAAATAAAATGTGTGCATATCATAACTCTGCACTTGTTTCTCTCCATCCCGCGTCTGCCCACCTGATCTCTGGCCTCCTCTGGACGGGGCATGCAGAGGTGCCAATTAGATCCATTTGTGGCAGCATTTGTTGGCGGTCCGTGAGGAGCCATGCGGGTCGATGGCCGTCCGGTCAGTGGCTGAGGTGAAGGACGGCACCAAATGGAACACAGCGGGGAGAGTTCTTCACCTACGCTGGTGTCAAACGCCCCCTTACTGCCAATAAGAGAAAGATGAGAGGCCAAAATCACCAACACTCCCTGATGAATAAATAATAAATTAGTGAGAGATCCAAAAACGTCCACCAGTGGATGCCAACCTAGTTTACAAACTACCTCACAATAACAGACTCTGCTTCATGAGAGAGAATACAAATTGAAGATATCCGCGATATTTATTCTTCTTTTTTAATTAGTGACAGACCTTGAAGATGGAGATTGGAAAAGGAAAGAAAACATATGAATATTTGTTGTTTCTTCTGCTGCAACTTTCTTCTTTCGTTATATTCTATCAGGATGAACTTAAAGGAATAGTTCACCCAAAAATGAAAATGTGCTGAACATTTACTTCCCCTCAGGCCATCCAAGATGTAGATGAGTTTGTTTCTTCATCAGATTTGAAACATGCACTTAAATAAAAGAAGGGGAAAAAAGTTTGACTGGGCATACAACAACAACAGTGTGCCTTTATAAAGTTAATAAATATATTTATTTTGCTATCTTAACTATTTACAATTATATGATTAGGTGCATTTCATTGTTTTTATTTATCATTGTTTTTTCCCTGCATTTTTTGGGGGTCACGACCCACCAGTTGAACTAATGTTCTTGCCCTTTTCTTTACTGAATTCATTATTTTGAAGTTATGCTTTGATTAATAAACATTACACTACCACGGTTAAAAATATAATAATATATATATATATTTTTTTTTTATTTTTTTATTTTTTTTTATTATTTATTTTTTTTATTTTTGCTTTATATTGTTTTGGGCTATCTCTAACTATTCAACACCTTAAAACTCTTAAAGAATAATCAACCAGTATATATATTAAATAATAAATAAATAATCGTTACACTAGCACAAATAAATATATGAAACAAATATTTTAGCAAAATATATTTTTTTAAATACATTATATTGTTTTGGGCTATCTCTAACTATTTCTAAACTTAAAACGCTTAAAAAGTAATCAGCAACAAAATAACATACAAATATTTTTTAATATATTATACTATTTAACAGCTTCAAATGCTTAATGAATAACTATGAAAAGCTGAGTAATTTATGCAAAAAATACTTTAAATATGTTACTTTACCTGTAAAAACTGTAAATAATATATTTTTTTATTGTTTCCATGCTAAATATTGGCCGATAAATCGGTCGACTTCTAATATTTATTACGATTTTATCTTTAATATTGGCTTTAATAAATGAACAAATAAAAGCCCAAAGAATAGCACCCAAAAATGACATTGCATTCGATGAGGAACATGAAAACAATCATTATCATACATAAGTATTAAAAATTGTACATAATTTCTGTATGTTACCAGTAACACATGCTATTATTAATATTTTGGTGTGATGGAGTTGTACAGCTTCTGCTTTACATGCAATATTTTCTCAGAGCCTATTAAGCCTTTGCTAAGCAAGTAATTGTTTCATGTTCATTCAGTCTCATCATTATTCTTTCATAATAATTATTTCTGCTTTTGTACTCATCGCTCTTATTCAATACGCAAACAAAAGCGATTCCATAGCATATGTCTGAGATTCATTTATGAATGAAAACTTGATAATGATCTCTTAATTTTCAAGTCTGTCGCAATTAATATCCTGCCAGCCATCAAACGTCTGGCCCGTGTTAATTTTTAAAGCCACATTTACGGTCACTTAATGTTAAACGCAGTTGACAGAAGGAAGGACCGCTTGGCTCTCGAATCAAGAGCTTGTTGAAGCGCCGTGATTTACACAATTCATTAACGCTAGTGATATTATATTAAATGGTTACTTACTCTAAAATAGCCCCGGGGGAGCGAGACTTGTTGGGTGGTGAATAGATTAAAGTTTACATTGAAAGGAGAGATTGAATTGAGAGTAATCAATAGCATAATGGGGCAGCGGGAGCGAGCGCTTGCCTGCGCTCAAATGAAATTACCATATTTTTAATCTTAATTTTCCACTCTGTTTATCTGACAGTGTGGATGTGCAATCCAAAGAGATAATGAGAGAGTGGGATATTGACACGCCGCCTCTCCAGAGTGCTTGTTTCAGTGATTAAATGCTGTGATCTGTGATTACTTTGTGTCGGGTGTCAGGGCAGGCGGCCAGGGGCTCGGGGAGCGTCGCGGTGAGCAGACGGCCCGCGGCAGATGTAGCGGCGCAGGCCGCGCGAGGAGCGAATGCACTTACCAGCATTTTAGAGCCGACATGCTGCACAACAGGGAATACTGAAGTAATCTACATCCCAGTCAGCATGTAAGGACCTCTCTGCTGCCTCTCAGATGCACTAAAGTTTGCACAGAGTATTATTATACATGTACTTTCCCCTTCTCCACGCTCCTCATATTTGGAGCATTCGGATGCTTATCTGATCCGAAGGCCAATGGAAATATATACTTAAAAATCAATAATATATATATATATATATATATATATATATATATATTATATGTGTGTGTGTGTACAGAACATATATGTATATTATATATGTATGTACAGTATATATTATTATTATTTAAAATTATCATGGTAGTTTCATAATGTGTGTTTTCATTAATGCAGTATAATTATTTAACAATTATATATTTTTTGCACCATAAATAAAAATCAAAAACAAAAAACGTTTTGCATATATGTTTGGATGCTTGGAGCACGTGGAATGTTTGGAGCACTTTTTACTTTGGCGCTGCTGAAGCGAGATCAGACATGAGGGGTTTTGAAGTCTTGGAAAGCAGTTTCAGTAATGTTAAAAGGCTGTTTCATGTCAGTAATGTTAATTTGAGCTTGAACTACTCTCTCATTTGCACAGATATTTAAATATGCCCCATCAGCATTAAAATGCAATACTGGTTCAGGTATGATGCAGGATTGTTGTCACAGTTACAAGTCAAGGGTGTGTGTTAGATTGAGACTGAATCAGAGAGATTCATTCCATGCCAAATGCCTCCTCCATACTATGATAAAAACCTTTAGCAGATGCCATAGAAGAACCATTGTTGATTCCCCCAAAGAATCTTTCAGTGACATTTCTTAAAATATATTTTTTTCTTAGTGTGAGGAACATTTGAATAATCTAAAGAATATTTTCCACTATTAAGAACTATTTTTTTGTGTAACGGAAAGTTTTCATAGATGTTGAATGTTTTTCGCAGAACCACCAATGCCAATAAAGAACCTTTATTTTAAAAAATTAAAAAAGATCTTTTTGAGTTTTAAGCCATCAGCCAACCAGCTGAGAGACTGTTCACATTTTTGATGAGGTAATGATTTCTCCTTCCCTTGCTTTATTGCAAAATATTTAAACAGATATAAATAGTTGTTTGAGAGTGTTGGAAAACAGTCTCAATTACAGTCACAAAAGAAGGTAAAATAAACTCCCTGCATCATGTGAACTTGTCCAAGATACAAAAAAAAAAAAAAAAAAAGACTCTCTTTTCCTTAAAATACAGAGTGATTTCTACTAAACAAAAAAACCTTGCCTGGCTCCTGTTTAATATAAGAGGGTTGCACCAAATAAACAGCCACTACAACTCCTCTGCTTTACTGAACCCTCTGAACCTGTTCCTCTGGACAGGGGTTCGGTTCAGAAGCAATAAAGGGCCTCTGCAAACAAAAGGAGCCCTGTAAAGCAGTTCATTTCCTGTTGTTGCTTCTTGATCCTCACCTTGAACATTTGCCAGAGTGTGGATTTAGAGAGAGGTGGAGGCATATATAGAGTTACTAGATGTCCCGCGACCGTTTCAAGAGGTGTGTTCCGACAATTCACTAATTTCAAATGTAAATACGTTCCTTTAAATATCCTCAGCGTTATTCAATCTCCCGTCTTTGGTATGTTTTGTGGTTCTCAACATCATATTAGTTTGTAATGTATCTGGTTAACATAATAAAAAACTTCACATGCTTGCTGCTGCTCCCTGACGTCCACTCAGTGCAAATATTGGCTTAAGTGAGCAAGCTAGCTTGCTAAGCTGGAGAAAAGCCCAAACAAAAATGTTTTCAACGATGAGCTGAAAGAATCTTTCATCGCACAACATGGGAAATTGCATTTGAGGTTTTGCTGTCACTATAAATGTTAATGTTCTGAAAACTGCAGGTCATATTTGAACAGCTAAGCGCAAGACACTGCAGTTTTTTTTAAAGATAGTACAACAACTTGAATGTTATTTGGGAGTGCATTTGTAGTTTTAGGTTTCAGTGCTGTGAATATTTTGTGTTAAATTAATGAAATAGGGTATGCTTGGCACTCTTTTTTCTTTGTCTTTTTCCCCTATCACATATTTTAGTAATCATCATAAATTATATATCATTTTGAAAGCTTAAAACCTCAAAATTCATCCTGTGAAAATCATTTTGAAATCATTGTGTGAATAGTACTTTTTTCTTTTAGTGGTCTCCTCCACTAGTGGGTGGTGTCAAGTGTCATATTACAAAATATATTACGGTATTTTACAATCAAAACTTTATATAATCTTGACAAAATACATATTGTTGGAAAGGTCTGAGTCTCAAGATTCCATATTTGGTGAGAGCAGTAATATTCATACATTTGTGACAGAAAAATGAATTAAAAAATTCAATGAAGTTTGGATGTCATCAGGTGGCTGTTTTTGTTATAATGCCCTAAATAAAATCTCACAGGAACCTAATTTTCTTTTTTTTTTTTTTTTTATCAACTTCAAATTTGGAACGTAACTTATTTGGACATAAGGTTTTCATTTTATTTTGGATTAAAAAAAATATTTTTGTAAAATATTTATTTTATATAAAATAAAAAAGTTAGCACAGTGCATTTTCTTTACAGTAAATTTAAACTTCTATAACTTTTTGATACTTTCATATTTTGAAATGATTCTTCCAATTCTTCTATAATCTGCTGATTGTCTCACCAAAGAGTCCAACCTTAGGTCACGAGTTATAACAATTTAAGTCTGGATAGTGCACTTTCACGTCTATGTTCAAAAATGTTTTTTTTTTTAAAGTTTGTGTTTGGACATGAAGAAAATGAATGACCTTAATCCAGGGTTAAACTGGTTCTGCTAACTTTTCAGTTTGTTGGACTAGGAGACCAGCTAGCTTCCCTGCTAAACCAGCTTGGAAGACAACCTTAAACCAGCTAAGACCACCAAACCAGTTTAAGCTATTGTTTTTTTTTCAGCAGGGTCGGCTTAAACTAA
>NW_015555810.1:893166-899997 GCF_001515605.1 Sinocyclocheilus anshuiensis
TCGACAAGTGGCGGCATTTCTCAATGTCTATAAAATATATAACTGATTATCGGTTAAAACAATTAAACAATACAATACAACAATTAAAAACAATTTGCTACATAAATGTTTTAACAATAACATATATTCTTTAAATGCATTATACTGTTTAGCAGCTTAAAATGCCTAATGAATAGCTATAAAAGAGTAATTTATGCAAAAATACTTGAAATATTACATTACCTTTTGTTGTAACCTACAGCAGTGTGATGTTTTTTGTGCTGTTCTTCAGACTCACCAGGTGGTGGCATTTTTCAGAAAAGTGTCCATAAAAATATCAGTAACCGATTATCGGTCGTTTTTTTTTGTCACAAAATGAAATTAAATGTCTGTAATAGTAATCGCCATTTCTTAATTATTGGCTCTACTGATAAATGCATAAATAAAAATCTTAAGATAGCACCCAAAAATGACAAATGCATTCAACATGTTCACAGGGAAACATTATAAAATCATTACAACACATACCACTTGCCTGCGTTTTAGAGTGGACATTCTGCACAATAGGGAATACTGAAGTAATCTACATCCCAGTCAGCATGTATCCTATCTCTCTGCTGCCTCTCCGATGCACTAAAGTTTGCACAGAGTATTATTATACAAGTACTTTCCCCTTCTCCACGTTCCTCATATTAGGGGCATTCGGATACTTATCTGATCCGAAGGCCAATGGAAATGCATACTTTAAAAACAATAAAAAAATATATATTTTCTTTAAATACATTATACTGTTTAACAGCTTAAAATATGGAATAGCTATAAAAAGCTGAGTAATTTATGCAAAAAATGCATTACATATGTTACTTTACCTGTAAACAGTTGTTTTCTGTTCATGTTGTTTGTACTGTTCTTCAGAGACTCGACAAGTGGCGGCATTTCTCAATGTCTATAAAATATATAACTGATTATCGGTTAAAACAATTAAACAATACAATACAACAATTAAAAACAATTTGCTACATAAATGTTTTAACAATAACATATATTCTTTAAATGCATTATACTGTTTAGCAGCTTAAAATGCCTAATGAATAGCTATAAAAGAGTAATTTATGCAAAAATACTTGAAATATTATATTACCTTTTGTTGTAACCTACAGCAGTGTGATGTTTTTTGTGCTGTTCTTCAGACTCACCAGGTGGCGGCATTTTTCAGAAAAGTGTCCATAAAAATATCGGTAACCGATTATCGGTCGTTTTTTTTTGTCACAAAATGAAATTAAATGTCTGTAATAGTAATCGCCATTTCTTAATTATTGGCTCTACTGATAAATGCATAAATAAAAATCTTAAGATAGCACCCAAAAATGACAAATGCATTCAACATGTTCACAGGGAAACATTATAAAATCATTACAACACATACCACTTGCCTGCGTTTTAGAGTGGACATTCTGCACAATAGGGAATACTGAAGTAATCTACATCCCAGTCAGCATGTATCCTATCTCTCTGCTGCCTCTCCGATGCACTAAAGTTTGCACAGAGTATTATTATACAAGTACTTTCCCCTTCTCCACGTTCCTCATATTAGGGGCATTCGGATACTTATCTGATCCGAAGGCCAATGGAAATGCATACTTTAAAAACAATAAAAAAATATATATTTTCTTTAAATACATTATACTGTTTAACAGCTTAAAATATGGAATAGCTATAAAAAGCTGAGTAATTTATGCAAAAAATGCATTACATATGTTACTTTACCTGTAAACAGTTGTTTTCTGTTGATGTTGTTTGTGCTTTTCTTCAGAGATTCGACAAGTGGCGGCATTTCTCAATGTCTATAAAATATATAACTGATTATCGGTTAAAACAATTAAACAATACAATACAACAATTAAAAACAATTTGCTACATAAATGTTTTAACAATAACATATATTCTTTAAATGCATTATACTGTTTAGCAGCTTAAAATGCCTAATGAATAGCTATAAAAGAGTAATTTATGCAAAAATACTTGAAATATTATATTACCTTTTGTTGTAACCTACAGCAGTGTGATGTTTTTTGTGCTGTTCTTCAGACTCACCAGGTGGTGGCATTTTTCAGAAAAGTGTCCATAAAAATATCAGTAACCGATTATCGGTCGTTTTTTTTTGTCACAAAATGAAATTAAATGTCTGTAATAGTAATCGCCATTTCTTAATTATTGGCTCTACTGATAAATGCATAAATAAAAATCTTAAGATAGCACCCAAAAATGACAAATGCATTCAACATGTTCACAGGGAAACATTATAAAATCATTACAACACATACCACTTGCCTGCGTTTTAGAGTGGACATTCTGCACAATAGGGAATACTGAAGTAATCTACATCCCAGTCAGCATGTATCCTATCTCTCTGCTGCCTCTCCGATGCACTAAAGTTTGCACAGAGTATTATTATACAAGTACTTTCCCCTTCTCCACGTTCCTCATATTAGGGGCATTCGGATACTTATCTGATCCGAAGGCCAATGGAAATGCATACTTTAAAAACAATAAAAAAATATATATTTTCTTTAAATACATTATACTGTTTAACAGCTTAAAATATGGAATAGCTATAAAAAGCTGAGTAATTTATGCAAAAAATGCATTACATATGTTACTTTACCTGTAAACAGTTGTTTTCTGTTGATGTTGTTTGTGCTTTTCTTCAGAGATTCGACAAGTGGCGGCATTTCTCAATGTCTATAAAATATATAACTGATTATCGGTTAAAACAATTAAACAATACAATACAACAATTAAAAACAATTTGCTACATAAATGTTTTAACAATAACATATATTCTTTAAATGCATTATACTGTTTAGCAGCTTAAAATGCCTAATGAATAGCTATAAAAGAGTAATTTATGCAAAAATACTTGAAATATTATATTACCTTTTGTTGTAACCTACAGCAGTGTGATGTTTTTTGTGCTGTTCTTCAGACTCACCAGGTGGCGGCATTTTTCAGAAAAGTGTCCATAAAAATATCGGTAACCGATTATCGGTCGTTTTTTTTTGTCACAAAATGAAATTAAATGTCTGTAATAGTAATCGCCATTTCTTAATTATTGGCTCTACTGATAAATGCATAAATAAAAATCTTAAGATAGCACCCAAAAATGACAAATGCATTCAACATGTTCACAGGGAAACATTATAAAATCATTACAACACATACCACTTACCTGCGTTTTAGAGCCGACATGCTGCACAATAGGAAATACTGAAGTAATCTACATCCCAGTCAGCATGTATCCTACCTCTCCGCTTCACAAACGTTTGGACAAAAATTGAATTATTATACAAGTACTTTCCCCTTCTCCACATTCCTCACATTAGGGATGCTTATCTGATGTGAAGGCCAATAGCAATGCTGATGCACAAGAACGAGAAACCTGCCGGATTCACAATGAAGTTAATCGGGAGAAAAAATAAAAATATACAAGTCAGCACAATGAATAAACATGACGAATAAATTCCCGGAGAGGTTGGCTGCATGTTAAGAGACATACGATAGAGGCTTAATCAAGCGTAATATTCATGATAAACTGAAATTTGTTTTGTGCCTCACAATGAGCAAGATTTGAAATGCAATCATACAAGTCGGTTTGGATTTACGGAGCGGCCAATTCACTTTGGCATTGTGTGAGATTTGTGTGTGTATGTGGCGAGACAATTACTTTTCGGGCTGTTTTTTGTGCATTAACTTCTCTCAAATAAATCGCTTGATGGTGCAAATTTTGGTGAACAAAATTTAGATGTTTTGTTCCTCTGACAGCAGTCGTGTGAGCAAATCCCATGAGATTGACTGACGCCTGGCACTTTCCCTCATCCATAAAATGAGAGGTAACAGCGTATCTGACTTCTCCTGAAGCCTTTTACAGGCCCATTCTCCAAACCATTTGTCAAATCAAACAAATAACACAAGTTTAAAACCTCCCAGCACAGTCTGCCAGTTACTCGTCCAATTTGTCATGTTTTTGTGCTTCAATCATCGCCAAAAGTCTACAAATGTCTCACTTTGTTACACAACAAAGTTTTCTGATTGGTTTCTCATTGGTTTGATGTATACGTGCATGTTCTGGGTTCCATACAAGCTAAACTCTATTGACAGTGTTTGTGCCATGATGTTAATGAAAAGAGACAATAAGTTTGACTCGTCTTTCAGCAACAATGGCGGTCACAGTAAAGCGCATCCAATGGAAGCATATGGTGAAATGAAGAAAATGTTCCTCTCATCTCACATCAGTATTGAAGTTGGATTTGAATGGAAAGTCGCATAAACTCACTCAGAGGAAAATCTGAATATAAGTTGCTCTTTCACAGCTCAGGAGACTTAATGGAGTTCTCAGAGTCTTAAAATAACTAAGATAACCTAAAATAACTCTCAGATGTTTCTCCTGAATTTCATTAGAACAGAAATTAAAATCAGACACAAATTATCTTTACAACACCATTTAGCCATACACTCAATAAATTAAATTAAATTAATTTATAAAATTATTATTATTTTTATATAATATATAAATAAATAAATACATAAAAAATAAATTAATAACTAACTAAAACAAAATGAGAGACAAGTCTAAATCATTTTCTGTGGTAATCGGCATAATGCCACAAATGCTGACAGAGCTGGATACGTTTTAAATAAATAAAAAATAATTAAAAACATGAATACAACCATTCAATAAATGAATGAATGAAAAGATATTTTCTGTAGTAATAATGTCACAAGTATTGTTGATAGAGCTGGATTTTTTATAAATAAATAATGAAAAGTCTAAATTATTTTCTGTGGTAATCGGCATAACACCACAAATGTTGACAGAGCTGGATACATAAAAAAAAAATCAACATTCAAAAAAGGAATAAACATAAATAAATAAATAAATAAATAGATAATAAATAGATAAATAACAAACAAATAAATAAGTAAATATAGAAATTATTTTCTGTGGTAATAATGCCACAAATATTGTTGATAGAGCTGGATTTATTTTAAATAAATAAATAAATAAATACTGTTGATAGAGCTGGAAATAAATAAATAAATAAATAATGGGAGATAAGATTACATTATTTTCTTTGGTAATCAACATGACACAAATGTTGTTTATTTTTAATAAATCAATAAGTAAATAAATACATAAGCTAATATTGTTGATAGAGTTGGAAGATTATTATAATTTTTGTTTTTTTTTATCAAATTCAACAAATGATCATCATAAGCTCCATAAGCTCTTTGTTACCAAAGAACTGATCTTCACCATCAAAGTGTTTACCGCAGTACATTTTCTCAGTCTTTGAGACCGTCATCATCAGTATGCGTTCAGTTTGGCACACCGAGGATAACGAATCCGCCGGTGGGAGAGCCGGAGCGAGAAGAGCGTCGGCCAAACTTCCCGTTCTGAGCTGCTAGCCGTAAGCTGGAGGGAAAATAGGAAAGCGGTGGCATGTTTTCAGTCTAAATCCTCTGCATGCTCGATCACCTCGGCCTAAATGGCCTTTGATTCGCTAGCCGTGAGTGCAAAGCTGGAAATGAAAGGCCGGGACAATGGGGCGAGGCTCAACTCGTCAGTAAATAAGTTTACCTCGGTCTTACAGCAGAGGTGAAGGCCGCTCGTCAGTGATGTCATCGCATTGTACGCGAGCGACGGGCCTTAACGAGAGCGGCTCGTTACCAATCTGAACCTCATTGCAGGCTTTGCTCAAAAGCAGGGGAAAGTGAAACTGCCAGAGTCTCTCTTGCTCTCCGCTGAATTTACTTCAAAGTTTCGCCTTGGGCCGCTTGTAACCGCGCCACGGCTGAGACGAGCCCGGATAGTCGGGGGCTTGTTTGGGCCCTTTTCCCCGCGGGTTTGGGTCTGTGTGTGTTAAGGGGGTGACTTTCTCATCATTTCTCTTAATGCAGGGACCCACAGGGTCGATGGCAGGCCCACAATGCGGCCGTTGTATGGTTTCTGTCAGTAAGGCTTCCTGTTCATTAGGCATCTTTTCACCTCGCCACAATGAGCCGACTCAGCTGCAATACTGCGTTGACACCCAGCCCCTCAATGCCTCGTCAAAGCCTCTAAATGATGTTTATGCACGCCATTGTTGTTCTTTGTGTGGCCGGTCTTAATGCGCAGCGATTCGTCTGCTTTTGTGGCAGCGAGCGCTACATTATACGAGCATGTGTTGCTTCAGATTCAGACCCCTGGCTTTTCAGGACCCTAAACAGGCCACATACAAAGTGCACAAAGCTGTAGAAATGGACCTGTCTGCTGTAAATGAATCGTTTTCAGTTGGAAGTTTTTGCCTTTATGATGCGACATAATTAAAAGCACCATGAAATCAAAACTGGACTTTTGTGGCTTTTAGAGTCATGTAGGCTTAAGCTCATTTATATGCTAGTGTACTCGCACGATTCATTTTTAACACACATAAAGTAAAATAGAAAGTAAAATAAAGTAAATAAACTAAAGTAAAATAAAAATAATTAAAAAAAGTAAAATAAAGTAAAATAAAAATAATACAAAAATAAAATAAAACGAAATAAATAAAAACAATACAAGAATAAAATAATACAAAAAATAAGATAAAATAAAAATAAATTAAATCAAATTTGTGGCTTTTAGAGTTTTGTAGCTTTGAGATAATTTATATGCTAGTGTACTCCCACGATTTATTTTTAACATGCATAAAATAAAAAATGAAGTAAAATAAAAACAATACAAAAATAAAATAAAACAATACAAGAATAAAATACAATAATACAAGAATAAAATAAATAAATAAATAAATAAATAAATAAATGAATGAATGA
>NW_015555810.1:900308-904335 GCF_001515605.1 Sinocyclocheilus anshuiensis
AAATTTAATTTTATATTATAAATATAAATAAATATAATATATATAAATATATAAATAGAAAATGAAATACGTGAAACTAAATAAATCTTAAAAATGAGGAATAAAAAATTGTAATATAAAAATGAAAAAAAAAAAAGAAATAGCAGAAAAACATATAAAGCATTTAGAAAGTAGTCATCAAAAAATTCACTCAATAAAATTCAAAAAGTAGTTCAGGGCTTCTGTAAATTGTTTTAAGACATAAAAAAAAAAAAAAAAAAAAAAATTTATTGGGTCCACTTAAAAAATGATTGTTAATATTTACCTGCATGCACTTCCCCTCTCAATCATCTTGATGACATCGTCAACAGATGACACGGGCACTTCCTGCAGGCCAACAACATTGACCTGCTGCTTCTCATCCTCCAAAACACGCGACTGACCAATCAGAATCAAATGAATTTTCAATATCTATATTTAAATATTAGCATCATGTTGTGAGATCGGCTCTGTTCCGAACCCTACATACAGTAGACGCCTGCCTTCAGAAGATCCTCATAAATGACTGGATTGAAATGCTGTCTTTGTAGGCAGCTTACTAGGTTTAGAAACAAAGTCTCTGACAATGTATTTTCTCGTAGACTCTTTTCATTCAGCTGCTAGAACAACAGAGCAGATGATTTGAGTCGAGAGCTGAAGAGACGTTGCTTCTGGTGGCCCCACTTTAAATGACATCCATTAAGTCGTCTGCTGTTTCAGGTTTTCTTTAATGAACGCTAGTGGTATGCTAACGCTGGCGCACTCTCTTCTCCTCTCTTTCTGGCCTTCGAGGACTTTGAAATCAAGTGTTAGCGTGTATTGCTTCTGGCTGATATTTTCATTAAGTGCATTCTTATCAAATAATGAAACCAGGAATCTGGCTCTTCCCAAAAGCTATTACCTCACCAATAAAAAGGTCTCCAGAGTAATATTGTGTTTTTTAGACGGGCTAATTTGAGGGTCGTTTGCTATGCCAGACTCGCCAGATTTCAAAAGGCAAAATCGCATTTTGTTATTCAAACAGGTAAAGCTGTAAGCTGAAAAATACCTCTTTTTACTAGAAAATATGCATTTATTAAAGCAATAAGGCACGAGATGCTGTACATTACAGTGATTTACCACAAAGCAGAGTGGATTACTGATTTAATAACACATAATATGATAAAATACACCGGTTTAATAAATACGGCTTTGAACGCAACTCATCAATCTGAAATTTACGTTTTACAATACCGTACAGTGTTAACCTGGAAACAATGAAAGCAGACTTCTTGATTCAGAAAAAAAACAATAATAAAATAAATAAATAAAAAAATGTAATTATATATATACATAATTAAATGGAAATAAGTAATGCAGGTAATGCATGCGGGCCGTTTATAGACTTACATGGAGACATTAATATTCAGCCTCCCTCAGATAATCAGCACATGCTGCATGTGATTTGTTTGTATTGATTAAGTGACAGGAGCTGTCGCCACCCTAAAGCATGGTTATTAATTATTTTCTTATTGATATCATAACTGAATCAACAATGATTTCAGCAAGTGCAAGGGATTTCTCATCAGACACAACACTATGAATTACAAAGCTTGCAATTTTAATCAGCATGACACGGAGTAAAATCTTTAACGCTTTAATCAATCTTCAATCTTTAGAGACAGCCCACTTTAAATCTTTTATTTATAAGAATAATTGATTGGACTGCTTTTGCAGGGGTTTCGTGCTGAAAGCACTTTGTTTGTTTGTGCATCCTCAAATATCCAGCGTGAGGACGAGCTGCCGGCTTTCAGCAACAGTATGTGTCGAAATCCCCATCCTCGCTTTACAATACAAAGAAAGCTTATCAAATTCCTTTATCTGACAGGTTTACTGTCACTGTCTCCCCTTTTGCCAAGATGTAAGTTACTAAATACATAAATACCATTAAATACAGAGGAGACCACAAGTCTGAGACCACAGTAAAAAAAAGGGATTAAATAAATAAATATGTTTAATAAATTATAAATAAAAAGTGTTTTTAAAAATGATATTTACTCTTAAAAAATTTGGTAAGAAAAATAGCTTAATTCAAGATATATTTTCTGAAAATTTAAAACATCAAAAATGTGTGTATATATATATATATATATATATATATATATATATATATATATTTTTAATAAAAACCATACAAACTATTCTCTGAAAACATTATATAAAAAATTATTTATATATTTTATTTTTTATTTCTATATATATATATATATATGTTAAATAAAATATTACTTTTTACATAATATATTTATTTCCAAGTGTATGTGTGTGACATGCAAACAAAAAAAATTTGTACATCAGTTTATATATCTTTTTTATATATATTATTTTATTGTATTTTTCATTTAAATGTTATGTGTGTGCATGTATATATATACAGTCAAACCAAAATGTATTCAGACACCTTCAACATTTAACACATTATCACAGTTTATTTGCTATAGTTTAGAAATTGCTAATAAAATATGACAAGAACTCTGTGTCAGAACAAATTCATCTTGATATTGTCAGATAATACTTCAGCAAAACATGGTCAGGTCAAAGTGTCGGAATAATTTTTGGTCCCAAATTTGTATCAGTTTTACTGGTAGTCCACTGTATGAAGAATTTTTGGGTATAACATTTCACAGTTTACTTTATTTTGCTATCCTCACTTTACATAAATGAACTACAGTGTCCTGCACCCACTAGTAAAAAAAATATAAAAAATAATATCTGGTGTCTGAATAATTTTTGGTTTGACTGTAAATATATAAATAAACCAGCTTAACTCAAGATATATATATATTCTCTGAAAACATTATTATTATTATGTGCAATCTTGCATCTCAAGTAATCTGATATTGTTTTAAGGATATTTACATATACTGAAAAACAAGACAAAATACTGATTAAGAAAATACTTTTTGCACTACTGAACTCCACTGTGCATGATCATGCAGCTGTAAACAGAGTTAATGCACTTCTGTGTTTTGCTCTTTCTGTCCTCCGTGCTTCAGCTCATTGTCCTGCACTGGAACATCTGAAGAGCAAGCGTTGCTCCGTTGTTCCCTTACAAGGACTAGTGGTTCTTAGCGGCCGTGTTGAACAGCCGTCTGTGATAACACCGAGAGCAGTGACCCTTGGTTGTGTCTTAAGAGGATTTGTAGTGTTACTCGTGTCACAAGGTTATCGGTCCAGATAGCTTCCGCTGTGTACAGCCGACAGCTTTAAGTAATCAGGCTGACCTCCAAACCGCAGGAGCCTGTTATCGCCGGCCGGAGCGAGAGATAGGGCTCCAGACCACTAACTGAACCTGTCTCGAGCCGCTGCAACAGCCGCCGCTTTGAATACCTGCATACATTTCAGCTGCACACGCACATGCAGCACGGGAGATCAGCCGGTTACATTTTAAAGAGCGTAAAGGTCAAATCCAACAATATATTTGGGTGCACTTTTGTATACTCAAAAGTGCACTAGAGACTATTAAAAAAATACATTCATCAAAACACTTTTTGCAGTTTTTGTCATGCAACATAAAAAAATGTGATTCATGTGGAAAATTACCTGGTTTAATCAAGTCAATCAAAAAATATTTTTAATATGAATAAGTCATCATGAGAACACTAGGTTGCAGAAACAAAAATAATTATATGGATTTAAACAGTTTTCACTCAGAAATTGCTAGTAAATGTCACAAATATTTACAAAGAAGCAAGTAACACACTGAATTCAATGTGAAATCTCAAGTAGAAAGACTGAAATAGAATTTTCTTGTAAAACGTACTCCTAATGTACTCAAGTTAAAAAAAAAGTTTTATTTACAGCTTCGAAAAATAATTTTTTACAGGTTAGATAAGCATGTTACTACTTTTTATGATGTATAATATTGCAGTCTGATTTACTGAATAGAGTAAATGCAGTAAAAGGCTAACTTTTTTCAAAAGTAAAATGCAAACTTTTTTCAAAGTTGTAAATTTATATATATATATAT
>NW_015555810.1:904482-912665 GCF_001515605.1 Sinocyclocheilus anshuiensis
TTTCAGTCCAAGGTTATTTTAGTTAACTAAAACTAAAACTAAAACCATTAAAAAAATTAATATAAAGTAAAATAGAAAACTTTTTGTTTCAGCTATTTTATATTTTTTATTACAGTTTTTTTATTTGTATTTATTTTTTTTTATTTCTCATTTTAATTAATTTAACTTGATGTACTAAATAACTGGGGGAAAAAAACTATGGACAGATATAAAAAACAAAAACTATTTAAAATGACAAAAACTAAAATTACTATAACTAACTAATATAAAAAAACAGTTTCAAAATATTAATAAACACTATCTCAATGATACGAAAATAACACAGTTTCAGTATTTCTACTTCAAAATTTCAAGTTTAATTCAATGTGTTCCTTGCCGTTTCTTTGTAATTAATTATACATTTCTAAATTTACTTGCAATTTCTGAGTGAAAACTGTTTGAAAGTAAATCCTACACCCAATATTTTTCAGTGTAAACTTCTGAGACATGAACTCCCAACAGGGAAAAAGATTTATTTACTTCTTAAGTAAAAGTGTTGTCAAATTAAAGAGGGAATGCATATGGGCTTTGGTTAAAACCAAGTGAGCCTGATGTGAAAACTTGTCTGAAAGGCAACAAACCACATTTTGATCAAAATCCAAGGCATGTATCCTTTGCTCAGAAGGCAATCCCAGAATGCACTGCGACGAGCTCGGTGAAAAACTCCATCTAGATGGGAGACAAAGTGAGAGAAATGTTGATATCATTCATTCAACACAAAAAAGTGACTGAATCTGATTTCTGAAAATGTATGCAATATTTATGTGTTATGTATTTTTATGTGTGGTGAACAAACCTTTCCAAGTTTTATAAAGTTTGATGGACGCAAACTAAATACACGCATGCAGGTTGCGAGTCGAGTTTTGCATTAAAAAGTGAAGAAAACACATCAACACAAAGATCCTGCGCAATAATGTCATATTTCTATTGAGGATAAGATCTACAGCAGATGAGATATTTTCATATCTGTGTTTTCTGTGCTTTCTCTGTGTTTCACTCGGCTGCAGGGACGGCTTTAGCAATCTTTCAATCTTCCACCAAAGTTTTTTTTCCTCTTTTTTTGTAGCATTGATCATTGGGGCATAACCAATATGCAGGATTATCCATTCCTGGGTCTATTCTATGGGCTACTTATGGAAGCATTTTTGCTCAAGGCAGCCATGCAAATTATTACTTGCTGCCCTGTAAGCTGATAACACAAATTAGATGCCTATTAAATCTGAACAAAGTATATAGAATTAAACAGAAGGAAAAAAGATGGAAAATGATACCTGGATGCTTATGACAAGATGCTGAAGTAAAACATATTACAGTATATGTGAATTTCTGTCATGGCTGAGGATGAAGTATGTTCAATAAATGGGGAAAACAGCTTGCATGTACAGTAACACTGCATGCAACTGTTAAATTGGGTTACTATTGTTAACTTAAAATAAACTAAAACCATAAAAAATTCTTTACTTAGAATAAAATAAAAATAAACTGCAATTTACTGTAGTTTGTAGTTATTATGAAAAATGCACAAAAATTCTATTTTTAAATTTTATATGAAAAATATTTTTCCAAAACACATTTTACTCTAAAACTGCAAGAAAACCTAAACAAATTGTGTTCCAAATTTGAGGTTGATATCTCAAAAAATTAGCTTTCAGTAAGATTTTGTTTGGGTGCAACTTGGAATCTTAGGAACTGCAATGTTCTAGCAACTACCTAGTAATGCCAAAGCAACCAGCCAGAACCTCTAGCAATTGCCTAGCAACACCAAGCAACCAGCCAGAACCTCTAGCAGTTGCCTAGCAACACCCAAGCAAACAAGCCAGAACACTCTAGCAGTTACCTAGCAACACCCAAGCAACCACCCAGAACCCAAACAAGTCAGAACCTCTAGCAGTTACCTAGCAACACCCAATCAACCAGCCTAAACCTGTAGCAGTTACATAGCAACACCCAAGCAAACAAGCCAGAACCTCTAGCAGTTACCTACCAACACCCAAGGAAACCAGCCAGAACCTCTAGCAGTTACCTAGCAACACCCAAGCAACCAGCCAGAACCTCTAACAGTTACCTAGCAACTCCCAAGCAAACAAGCCAGAACACTCTAGCAGTTACCTAGCAACACCCAAGTGACCACCCAGAACCTCTAGCAGTTACCTAGCAACACCCAAGCAAACAAGCCAGAACACTCTAGCAGTTACCTACCAACACCCAAGCAACCACCCATAACTTCTAGCAGTTACCTAGCAACACCCAAGCAAACAAGCCAGAACACTCTAGCAGTTACCTAGCAACACCCAAGTGACCACCCAGAACCTCTAGCAGTTACCTAGCAACACCCAAGCAAACAAGCCAGAACACTTTAGCAGTTACCTAGCAACACCCAAGCAACCAGCCAGAACCTCTAGCAGTTACCTAGCAACTCCCAAGCAAACAAGCCAGAACACTCTAGCAGTTACCTAGCAACACCCAAGTGACCACCCAGAACCTCTAGCAGTTACCTAGCAACACCCAAGCAAACAAGCCAGAACACTCTAGCAGTTACCTACCAACACCCAAGCAACCACCCAGAACTTCTAGCAGTTACCTAGCAACACCCAAGCAAACAAGCCAGAACACTCAAGCAGTTACCTACCAACACCCAAGCAACCACCCAGAACTTCTAGCAGTTACCTAGCAACACCCAAGCAAACAAGCCAGAACACTCTAGAAGTAACCTAGCAACACCCAAGCAAACAAGACAGAACTTCTAGCAATTACCTAGCAACACCCAAGCAAACAAGCCAGAACCTCTAGCAGTTACCTAGCAACACCCAAGCAACCAGCCAGAACTTCTAGCAGTTACCTAGCAACACCCAAGCAAACAGCCAGAACCTCTAGCAGTTACATAGCAACACCAAGCAAACAAGTCAGAACCTCTAGCAGTTACCTAGCAACACCCAATCAACCAGCCTAAACCTGTAGCAGTTACATAGCAACACCCAAGCAAACAAGCCAGAACACTCTAGCAGTTACCTAGCAACACCCAAGCAAACAGGCAGAACCTCTAGCAGTTACATAGCAACACCCAAGCAAACAAGCCAGAACACTCTAGCAGTTACCTAGCAACACCCAATCAACCAGCCTAAACCTGTAGCAGTTACATAGCAACACCCAAGCAAACAAGCCAGAACACTCTAGCAGTTGCCTAGCAACAGTGTTGGGAAGGTTACTTTGGAAATGTAATAGGTTTCAGATTACAAGTTACTCTATATTTAAAATTTATTAAGTAGTGTATTTCAGTTACTTTATTAATGTAGCTGATTACATTTGATTAATTTTGATTACTTTTCTAAATGTTTAATTAATGTTTTCAACTGTTAATCATTTTCAAACATTTAAACCAGGCAGGGTTAACCTTACAGTAGTACTCAACACTGATTACTGTCAGACTTTCAAAATCCTCCATCGCTTGAATTAGGATTATACAGTTCCCAAGCAACCAGCCAGAACCTCTAGCATTTACCTAGCAACACCCTAGCAACCAGCCAGAATTTCTAGTAGTTACCCAGCAACACTCAATAAAACAAGCCAGAACACTCTAGCAGTTGCCTAGCAACAGTGTTGGGAAGGTTACTTTGGAAATGTAATAGGTTTCAGATTACAAGTTACTCTATATTTAAAATTTATTAAGTAGTGTATTTCAGTTACTTTATTAATGTAGCTGATTACATTTGATTAATTTTGATTACTTTTCTAAATGTTTAATTAATGTTTTCAACTGTTAATCATTTTCAAACATTTAAACCAGGCAGGGTTAACCTTACAGTAGTACTCAACACTGATTACTGTCAGACTTTCAAAATCCTCCATCGCTTGAATTAGGATTATAATAATTTAATCACAGCCACCACAAATAAGAGTAGCATTGTTTTAAACAGCCTTTAAATGGCAGGAGGCATTGTGCACATCAAAAACAGGCAAAGCAACAAATTAATATTATAATACACTTTTTACAGAAAATATTCAGATGTAATCCCCTTTATAATTGTTAACATTTTCATAAGTAACTGTAATTTAAAGTGTAAATTACACATTTTTTTCTCAGTAACTGTAACGGATTACAGTTACATTCATTTTGTAATTATGTAATGCTGTTACATGAACTAGTTACTCCCCAACACTGCCTAGCAACACCCTAGCAACAAGCAAGAATTATTGCAGTTACCTAGCAACACCCTAGCAACAAGCAAGAATTATAGCAGTTACCTAGTAACACCCTTGCAACCTGCCAGAATCTCTAGTAGTTACCTAGCAACACCCAATAAAACAAGCCAGAACACTCTAGCAGTTGCCTAGCAACACCCTAGCAACCATCCAAAAGAATCTAGGAAACTCCTGGTAACACCCTCACAACCAGCATTCAAATGAGCCCATATTTAAATTACACTGAAAAAAAAATTGTGTACAACCAATTGCTACTGAAATTCACTAATTACAAAAAAATGGTTTTATGTTTGCATTATATGTAAAGTGCTTCGCCTGGAGAGTGTTTAAAGTCACATGCACTATATAATACACTTCTTAAACCATATTTCCTCTTCCTTCTGCCTGGATGATAGCGAGGGATTCACCTTAAAGCCATGGCTTTGTGTCAGCACCAGTGCCAGCGCCGTCAGCACTTATCAACCGAACGACTCTCACGATTGGACAACGGTGATGAAACCTAAACACAAAGTCAAATTAAGGGGACAAAACCCCCTAGTCATTGTCCCATTGTCGCCGGTCACAATCGCACACCGCCTGGTCAAAACAAATCCACCTCTCTCCCGCTATCCCTCCTTCCCCCTCCCGTTCCTTCTGCCTCTTTATATTCATTAGATTCATTATGAGCCACAAAGGAGAGCCAGCAAAACAGCTTGTGATTTTTAGTTGAATTTGTGCCCCTTTTTAGGCCAGCGGGGAAATTAAACCAGACGTCGACCTCCGGAGGGCTCTGACACATCTGAAGCTTTCAGCAGTGGTAATAGCCAATGCGTATCCAGAATACACAAGAGCTGACCCAAACCAGATTGTGGGGGGAACAGTAGGGAACCGGTTTAAATTATTAGTTTGCTAATGAAGCAAAGACTAGATTGGGTGAGCGTTTGACAGCTTTGATACAGTTACTCCTCTTGTCTCGCAATTCAACATGATCACAGCAACCAGCACATCCCTTGTGAAAAAGAAGTGTGCTTAGTTGTATTCAATTTGCACTTGTAGCGTACTTAAAAAAAGCCTATTTTTAGAAACTCTACTTGCAGATAATATTAATGAAATAAAAGGCCATTTAAGTGTACTTAAAGAGAGTACACGTTCATGACTCTTTCTTAAAGGTGCAGTAAGTTATTTCTGAGAAACGCTGTTTATATTTGAAATCATCAAAACAAACACGCCCCTACCCAAAAAGACCACACCCCTTCCTTGATAGCTCCGCCCCCAAATTAATTAAGCAACTCCCCCAAAACAAGTGGACATGCCCCTTACTGGTGATTGGCTACAAGTGAATCACTTTGGTGCTTGGTCAAATCCACTTTTAATGCCGTATCTCAGAAATCAGAATTGTTTTTAATAAAAATGACAAAAAAATAAATACTACATTTACAATAAATGTTAACTGGAATAAAATATAAAAAATTCAACATTTTATTTCCGCTACAGTTGCCAAAGAAACATGTCATTTTAATTTGGTTTAACTTGATGTACTAAAGTAAAAATAAAACTGAATGAAACATTAAGAAATAAACTATAAAGACAAAATTTACAAAACAATAACTTGTAAATCAAAAACACACAACAAAAATACCAAAACTTTTACATAAGGTTAAAATGAAAACTGAAAATCTTAAAAGCGTAGTTTAAAAAAAATATATATTGCAGATAATATAATATTAATGAAATTAAAAGCCATTTAAGTGTACTTAAGACAGTACACTTCATGACTGTTTCTTAACACACTTTACAGTAAGTGCACTTTGTAATGTCAAATGAAAGATGTAACTTTAAAGTATATTTTATCATCTTTTGTAATGCTTTAAAGAAGTACACTTAATCTGATCTGTTGAATAACATACTAAAGAACATGTAAAGTACTTGATTATGATTTTAATTATAATTTTAAATTTATATTTTAAATGTACTAAATTGCAACTTAAATGTACTAAAATACATTTTGTGTCCGTCAGTACATTTGACAGTAGACTTTAAACATATTTCAACCAAAAGACAATAGAATTATGAAATAATGGTTTTTAAAGATGTACTTAAAAAAACTCAAAAGTTCAGCTTATTGCATCGAATTTAAATTTAAACTATATTTTAATTTAATTGCAATTAACATGCAATTAGTGATTTTAAAGTGCCTTGTGCACAACAAGGCTGCATTTATTTGATCAAAAACACAGTAAAAAATATTGAAATATTACTTGATTTAAAATAACTATTTTCTATGTGAATATATTTTAAAATGTAATTTATTTCTGTGATCAAAGCTGAATTTTCAGCATCATTACTTCAGTCTTCAGTGTCACATGATCTTCAGAAATCATTCTAATATGCTGATTTGCTGCTCGAGAAACATTTCTGATTATCAGTAATGTTAGTAATGTTGCTACTTTATATTTTTGTGGAAACTGTGATACATTTTATTTTTCAGGATTCTTTGATTAATAGAAAGTTCAAAAGAACAGCATTTACTTGAAATAGAAATCTTTTGCAACATTATAAATGTCTTTCCTATCACTTTTGATCAATTTAATGTGTCCTTGATGAATAAAAGTATTAATTTATTTTAATAAATCATACTTTTGAACGGTAGTGTTTATCATCTGATCATTATGCATTTTAAAAAACATTGCAACCTTAGATAACTGCTTGTAATATCTACTTTTTAAAAGAGGAGCTTGAGTTTAGTTGAACTACTTTAAATGCTAAGTAGCTTGTAGCTTGATAAACTACAGTTTCAAGGTAGCTTCCTCATCGCTGATGCTCCTCCAGCTTTAGTAAGTTAAATCTCGACAAAATGAGACGTGGCTGCAATTTCTCCCTAGCAGCAGCGGCGCAAAGAAAGGGGAAAATAGCAATCTGGCACACCTGTTAAACAGACACACTTAAGGCAGAACAGTAATGCAGCAGGCAAATTCAGATTGGCTGTAAAATCTTCATTTAGACAACAGCTCCGGGGGGGTGCTTATTACTTCAGATTTATATAGCATTAGTTCTGCTCTGCAAATGGAGAACATGCTCCCACATCCCTCAAATATGAAGCGCTTTGATAAAGAGCTGCTACTGATGTTTTTTTCTCCGTTTAAAAAGTTTTATGAATTCATTAATTGAACTTGTGGAGTGTGGAGGTGAATCCTGAACTGATAAAGGGCTCCGCGCTGAATATTACAGGGCTTTATATGCGGTTAAAGCTCAAATGAGTCATTATGTGATGATCGCTTCAGAATTACATAGGCCGCATTCACGCTACAGCTATATACAGTGTCACTCCACATTATATTACCAAACCATTTAAGGACAAATCCCCCGCCCACAGCTGATTCGAAAGATTTCATTGGTCGTGTCAATCACAGCAGAGGGTTATTATAGTAAACTAAAACTACAATTGTAATAAAACAAAAGCTAGTTGCCAAAGCAATATTTCTAATTTTCAGTTATTTTAAGTTTGTGTACTAAAATAACTAAAACAATAAATGAATTAAATGTCATTAATTAATTGAAATAACTGAATTAATTGAAATAACTAGACAGATATTTCTTAAAAAACATAATAACCAATAAAAAATTACAAAAAACACACAAGGAATTTACTAAAACTTTAAAAGTGAAAAAAAAAAAAACGTTGAAATGAAAAATACAAAAATAAAAACTAATTCAAAATATAAAGAAAAACTACAAAAATAAACTTTAATTGAAATAAAATAAAATATTTAAAAAATGTAACATATTGTCTTTCAGCTGTAGTTGCCTAAACAGTTCTCATTTTCATTTAGTTTAACTTGATGTACTAAATTAACTAAAAATGAATAAAAATTATGTAGACTTATTAAAAAAAAAAACACCACTAATAAAAATGACAAAAGAGAACAAAATTACTAAAACTTAAAAAAAGACATTAAATGTATATA
>NW_015555810.1:912864-919292 GCF_001515605.1 Sinocyclocheilus anshuiensis
TATATAAAATGACTACTTCCATTGCAATTACTCTTTATAAATATAATTACTATTTATAAATATATATTTATTTATAAATACTGCATATGACTTCTGGTCTGTCATGTAAGAGAAGTGTGTTGAAATCACTAATGCACAGCCTCTCACGGATCACTATGAACAAAAACCACGCTTAAAGACAAGTAATCAAAGTTCAACCATGCTAAATTGTGAATATTTTGCATCTGCACACGAAACATTATTAGATCTGCTCAAACGTTTGGATTTTTCTCACTTGTTAATGCATTCCGGAGTTGTGCCCGAGCACCGTCTCCCCATAATGATAAATAGTTTCCCTGAGATGCCCCTGAATCCGATTTCAAATGAAGGTGGGTGGGCAAAGCGATAGAAGAGCCATTTAGGATGAATGTGAAATGCCATTGTAAAAATACTCCTTAATGTACACTTTATTCCTGCATGAAGATAAATAGTTTTGCTATGAATATATTGAGGGCTCCAGTCTCACGGCCGTCCAATACCAGAGCCATTGTTTTCTATTGAAAGAAATCCTTCCCTGTGGCAACCGTTTTGCCGCTTTCAAGTAGATAAATGTTTTCTGTGTGGGATATGAATGCACGGCCACAAAAAACTGCATTAAATGGTAATGTTTGTCAAGGAGTCTGATAAAAACTTCAGAGTCACCATTCTTTTTAGTGCCAGATAATGCGCTGGCTAAAGTCAGAGATCTGATTGGTCTTGGGAGGCTTCTTACAAGTTTAGCAGGCCTCATTTCCAATCTCTGACAGCAATGTGTGTCACACCCCGATTGCTCGTGTTCAACACAAACCCCGGTCACTCTATATATGGAAATCACTGTCTTCAGGGCAGGAAGAAATGTAAAAAGGTAAGACTGGCACTTTAACCTCGCTGGCCCCCTGAAAATATGTTTTAGTCTGATACATTATACAGCAAGGAATTATTTATCAAGAAGATACAAGCTTGATATTTCCAAAAATAATGAGATGTTGGGGTGGCAGCTGGAAGGTTCCGGTCCAGCGATCAGCGACTATGAATAAAGAAATAAAGTAAATATGGCAGGAATGGGACGGGCCATACAGTGAATGTAAAAGAGTCAAGAGGAGTGTCTCTTCCTCCCAAAAATCATCAAATATGGCCCTCTGTAAACTCTTTGCATGCTGTTTTTTTTTGCATGCTAAATGTGACGCTATGAAGATGCTATTAGAAGGTTGCACTTGCAACCACTTGCAACAATGAAACATATTAAAACTGTCTAAGTCTTAACAACTTACCTTCTCTGTTGAAGTCACAAATGCTTCTTAAACTCCGCCAGCCACTGCACTCCACTGTAAAGGCTACTTTTCATGATCCAATCAATTCCTGATGGACAAATTGAAATGAATGAATGCATTAATTGATAGTATTAATAGTACAGTCCAGAAATGTCACATTTTTAAAACACATTATAAGTATGAAAAAAATGATAATAAAAAGAAACTGAATGCTATTTACTTTAAAATAACACTACCGTTCAAAAGTTTGGGGTTGGTAAGATTTTTTTGCCTCTTCTGCTCACCAAGGCTGCATTTATTTGATTTAAAAATACAATAAAAACAGAAAAATTGTGAAATATTATTATAATTCAAAATAAGTGTTCTCTATGTGAATATATGTTAAAATGTAATTTATTTCTTTGATCAAAGGTGAATTTTCAGCATCATTACTCCAGTCTTCAGTGTCACATGATCCTTCAGAAATCATTCTAATATGCTGATTTGCTGATCAAGAAACATTTCTGATTATTATCAATGTTGAAAACAGTTGTGTTGATGAATATTTTGTGGAAACTGTGATACATTTTATTTTTCAGGATTCACAGATCAATAGAAAGTTCAAAAGAACAGCATTTATTTGAAATAGAACAATTTTGTAACATTATAAATGTCTTTACTGTCACTTTAGATTCATTTAATGCATCCTTGATGAATAAAAGTATTCATTTCTTTTGAAAAAAAAAAATATTTTGCATGTGTTTATTAAACATTTTGCTAATTTAATGCAGTCAGCAACCAAAAAGACTCTTTAGTACGTTTAAATCCATTCTGCAGGATCCCACAGATTTTCCTCCAAAATCAGTGCAGAAAATGCCAAAACGTTCCATCTGAGACTCAATCGTCAATATTTCAGACAAAAGTTATCTGAAAACATTTGTGGAGTTTCAACTATTGAAAAAGGTAAGAAAAAACGTGCACAAACTGCAAGGACAGTCGTCCTGCTCCCACTCGGGCACAAACCTGCAACCTCCGTGTCAGCAGCCTCGATTCTCAAGCATGCGGCTCAACATCTCATTGTGAGACTCTCTGTAAACTTCAGCCCTTATTCTGATTTATTTCAACATCTCCTCGAGTCCTGTCACATCTGCAGGCCTGCCATTGTTGTGTCTGAAAGGGCCTTTTATTTTTCCTGAGAAATCTCCAATCCCAGGGCTGGTGATTCTGGAGATCGTCATTAATCTCTGCAGATGGACCAAAAACCGTGCTTTCTTTTTGCCTCACTTTCCTTTTTTTTGAGGGTGATTAATTTCTTTATTTTTGATGGGAATTGAATTTGATACTGCATTGTTGGCTATATGGGTTTCTGACAAAGGCCTGCGATCCTTTCTGTGTGAGCACACAATCAGAGAGACCCAATTAAATAATTTGGTACAATACAGGAGAACAAAAGCCTATGAGAGTCTAAAGTGAGGGAGGCCTCTCTCTGCCATTTGCATTCTTACCTTTTTTCCTTCTCTTGTTAATTAATTTGCTTGGAAAGCATCGGGGAGGTTCAGATACAATAGACCACAGAGTCACTCATTTCAAGTGTTGCTGGAGTCACTTTATATTCCGACGATGTGCTAAATCAACATTTTACAATAGGAATATTCTTTGTAATATCTCTATAGTCCTGATAATGATTCCAGGGGCAGGTTATGAGGGAATTTAAATGACGCCGCTGTTTATTGCGTGTCGGGAAGCATTGGTGACTTAGACCTTCAATGATGCGAGTTTCTCATTGTGCGTGTCCTGCAATAAAAACGTTTTTATTACACATAACAATTGAGGAATTGAATGAAGGCTTTCTCGCTTGTATTATGTGTGATTCTTCTCGATAATCTACCCGTCTTTGATTTCAAAACAAACGCTTTGGGATGTCGAGGAATGTCCGAATTCTGATGCGCCCCAAAGATGATGTTCTGAAGAATGTTGGTGTTCAAGTGGTTTTGGGTCCCACTGAATTCCATAGTATGGACAAATACAATGAAAGTCAATGGGACCTGAAAAGAAGACATTTGGAACAATGTTGGTAACCAATGGTTTTGGGGCCCATTGACTTTCATAGTATAGTCAAAAAGAACTATGGAAGTTAATGGGACTCAAAAAGAAGATATTTAAAAGAATGTTGGTAACCAAATGGTTTCGGGTCTGATTGACTTCCATAGTACGGACAAAAAAATACAATGGAAGTCAGTGGGACCCGAAAAGAAGATGTTTGGAACAATGTTGGTAATCAAATGATTTCAGGTCCCTTTGACTTCTATAGTATGGACAAAAAGTACTACGGAAGTCAATGGATCCAGAAAAGATCATTTGAAGTCAAGTCACCTATATTTATATAGCGCTTTATACAACACAGATTGTGTCAAAGCAGCTTTACAGTGTTAAACAGGAAAAACGTGTGCTGATAATGCAAGAGGACAATAAAAAACTGTCAGTTTATCAGTTAAAGTCAATTCATCATTGATTCAGTCCTGTCATCATCCAGGTCAGTTCAGTTCTCTTCCAACAGTGTCTGTACAGTCAAGTCAACAATGTTGCTAGAAATTGTGTCCCCAACTAAGCAAACCAAAGGCGACAGTGGCAAGGAACCAAAAATCCATCGGTGACAGAAATGGATAAAAATCTTGGGAGAAACCAGGCTCAGTCAGGGGGCCGGTTCTCCTTTGGCCAGACGAAACCAGAATGGTGTGGTTTAATTCCAGGCTGCAACACACGTCAGATTGAGCAGAGGACTCATCTGGTTGAAGAATGAAGAATGTTGGTAACCAAATAAATGGAAGTCAATGGGACTATTTGTTTATATATTTTGAAATATGTTGGTAACCAAATTGTTTCAGGTCCCAGTGACTTCAATGATATGAACAAAAAATACCACGGAAGTCAATGGGACCCGAAAAGATGATGTTTGGAACAATGATGGTAACCAAATGGTTTCAGGTCCCATTGACTTCCAAAGTATGGACAAAAAAAACCAAAAACATTTCAACACAAGTCAATGGGACCCGAGAAGAAGATATTTTGAGGAATGTTGATAACCAAACGGTTTTGAGACCTGAAAAGAAGATATTTTTAAGGATGTTGGAAATCAAATGGTTTTGGATCCGATTTACTTCCAAAGTATGGGGAAAAAAAAGTCAATAGGACTTTTTAGAAGAATGTTGATAACAAAATGGTTTCAGGTCCCAGTGACTTCCATAGCATGGTGAAAAAATACTATTGAACTCCATGGGACCCGAAATGAAGACATTTGAAAGAATGTTGGTAACCAAATAGTTTCAGGGCCCATTGACTTTCATAGTATGGAAGAAAATAATATAGAAGTCGATGGGGCCCTGAAAAGAAGACATTTTTAAGGATCTTGGAAACCACATAGTTTCAGGTTCCATTAACTTCCACAGTATGGACAAAAAAAAAAAGAATCATGAAGATATTTTGAAAAATATTGGTAATCAAACGTTTTGGGTCCCCTTGACTTCCATAGTATTTTATGTCCATGTTATGGAAGTCAATGGAACCCGAAAAGAAGATATTTTGAAGAATCTCTGTACCTGAATGGTTTTGGGTCCCACTGACTTCCACAGTATGGACAAAAAATACTATGGAATCAATGGGACACAAAACTGTTTGATTACCAACATTCTTGAAAATATCCTTTGCTTCCCACAGAAGAAAGAAATGCATACAGGTTTGGAATGACATGAGGTTGAGTAAATGACAGAATGTTCATTTTTAGGTGGACAGTGCCTTCAAGAAAACATCTCGATTAAATGCGATTACCTGGGCAAATTCTACAAAAGGTGTTCGGGTTTGATTAAAAGCTACACAATTAGCAGCTCTCTGGACAGGTCTAACATATGGAGGCGGGGGGCCTGTCTGTTTAACACTGGTGGGCTTTTCCACGCTCAACTGCAGTAATTGAAAGAAATGAGCCATGGAGCCAAAGCATTAGCGCTACCCCAGGAGACTGCACAGTGGGAATATATGACACACACATACACACTCACATGCATGAGCTGGATGTTCCTCTTCCCACTATAAAGACACAAAAGGCATGACATTTTAAGAATCACAGTTTGTTTTTCTTTTACATGTCAAGTTTATCTGAGTTAATAGATACTATAACAATGAACTGGATTCAAATAATTGGCTTAATTTAAAAACGTATGCAAATGTCTGCAGACTTTATGATCAAATTTTCTGTCCACCCAAAATTGATAAGCATTGATTATTTTACAGGAATTGCACTATACTGTTCATGCATATATATAGTTTACCATGATCGTGTTGAGCACCTCAAACAAAACTCAAATACTTGATGTCATTAACCAGGAAAACTGGCACATCCAGTAAATAGTTTCTCTGCAGAAGGCCAGCCAATCAGAATAGACCCTTTGCTAAGCTAACCTTCTTTGGTTACTGTTGCTTAGCTTTAAAGAATGTCTTGCATTGCTCTGTTGTTTAAACTGCTAAAATATAGCTAAATTCTCACCATATTTCTGATATTATCTATCAAACCAATTTGACATTGTTCGGTTTTAATCTAAATGCGTGTTAGCATTCCGTTAGCTTGTCATTCGCTTTTCGTGTTTCCTACCGTTGCTTTTTCTCTCTCTCGCTCCGTTTTTCACGTGTTCATCAAACAACTGTGATAAGTCGCAAATCATTCAACAATCACGGTAAGTCATGGCTTCTTCTCCTGTTATTGTCACTTGCACTGCTTGCTACATGTATAGTGTAGCTTTCTCTGTCAGCGGCAAACAGTTTAAAATCTTGCTAATTACTTATAAAGCCCTGAATGGTTTAGCTCCTCAATACTTGAGCGATTGAGCATTATAGTCCTTCATGTCCGCTGCGATCTCAAAACTCTGGCCATTTGATAATACCTAAAATATCAAAATCGACTGCGGGCAGCAGATCCTTTTCCTATTTAGCACCCAACCTCTCGGGAACAATCTACCTAGCGTTGTTCGGGAGGCAAACACACTCTGTCAGTTTAAATCTACAGGTGCATCTCAATAAATTAGAATGTCGTGGAAAAGTTCATTTATTTCAGTAATTCAACTCAAATTGTGAAACTCGTGTATTAAATAAATTCAATGCACACAGACTGAA